>NC_057801.1:300321860-300361005 GCF_018294505.1 Triticum aestivum
ATCTGATAACACCCGGAACTATTCCGGTGTCAGAATATAGTCGTCCAATATATTAATCTTTATGTATCGACCATTTCGAGACTCCTCGTCATGTCTATGATCACATCTGGGACTCCGAACAAAATTCAGTACATCAAAACTCATAAACTCATAATATAACTATCGTCAAAACCTGGATGCTCTGGCTCCTACACATTCTACGAAGATCTTTCTCGGTCAAACTGCATAGCAACATATGTTGTTCCCTTTGTCATCGATATGTTACTTGCCCGAGATTCGATCGTCGGTATCCAATAGCTAGTTCAATCTCGTTATCGGCAAGTCTCTTGACTCGTTACGTAATGCATCATTCCGTAACTAACTCATTATTTACATTGCTTGCAAGGCTTATAGTGATGTGCATTACCGAGAGGGCCCAGAGATACCTCTCCGATGAACGGAGTGACAAAACCTAATCTTGAAATACGCCAACTCAACATGTACCTTCGGAGACACTTGTAGAGCTCCTTTATAATCACCCAGTTACGTTGTGGCGTTTGGAAGAACACAAAGTGTTCCTCTAGTAAACAGGAGTTGCATAATCTCATAGTTGTAGGAACTTGTATAAGTCATGAAGAAAGCAATAGCAACATACTAAAATGATCAAGTGCTAAGCTAATTGAATGGGTCAGGTCAATCACATCATTCTCCTAATGATGTGATCCCATTAATCAAATGACAACACATGTCTATGGTTAGGAAACATAACCATCTTTGATTAATGAGCTAGTCAAGTAGAGGCATACTAGTGACATTAAGTTTGTTTACATTCACACATGTATCATGTTTCTGGTTAATACAATTATAGCATGAATAATAAACATTTATCAAGATATAAGGAAATAAATAATAAATTTATTATTGCCTCTAGGGCATATTTCCTTCAGTCCGGGCTCTCTTCCTTGTTTTGACGTTTGTTTTTATTGCGCCGTGGCTTCCCGTTGCCATCCCTTATTTCGGATGTGCTTGGGTCCCTGGTGCCTTTACGGGCCAACCAGCTATCTTCACATGCGCAAAAGTGTGTCATAAGGCTTGTTAAGGCTGCCATTGTCCTTGGCTTTTCTTGGACGAGGTGTCTGGCGATCCACTCATCCCAGATGCTGTGTTTGAACGCCGCTAATGCTTCGGCATCCGGACAATCAACAATTTCATTCTTCTTAGTGAGGAATCTGTTCGAAATCTTGCGGGCGGACTCTCCGGGCTGTTGGATTATGTGACTTAAATCGTCCGCATCCGGAGGCTGGACATAAGTCCCTTGAAAATTGGCCCTGAAAGCGTCCTCGAGTTCCTCCCAGCTTCCAATTGAATTTTCGGGGAGGCTTTTCAGACAGTGTCGAGCTGGTCCCTTCAACTTGAGGGGAAGGTATTTGATGGCGTGGAGGTCATCCCCACGAGCCATGTGTATATGCAGGATAAAATCCTCAATCCAGACCCCTGGGTCTGTCGTTCCGTCGTA
Organism: Triticum aestivum; assembly: GCF_018294505.1. Taxonomy (NCBI): domain Eukaryota; kingdom Viridiplantae; phylum Streptophyta; class Magnoliopsida; order Poales; family Poaceae; genus Triticum; species Triticum aestivum. The sequence continues at coordinate 300,323,356 of NC_057801.1, forward strand.
TGCCTCTATGTTCACAGGTTTAAAACCCTGTGGAAATTCCTGGTCCAGTACTTCTTCGGTGAACCACACGGGGTGAGCAGCCCCTTTGTATCTGGACGTTTTGTGGCATGCTGTCGGCTGTTATTTTTGTCCAGTGTGTATTCCGACTGGTATCCGATCAGTGTGATCGTTTTGGTGACCATAGTCCCGCGCTGGGGTGTGTCCTTTAGATCCATAGATGGACCTAGCCGCGCCGACTTTCTTATCCAGGAGCTCGCGTAAATCATGTTCAGCGTCGGTAGCTGCTCTGTTGCGATTATGAAGTGGTTTATCCAGCCTCCTGGCCGTGTTTTCATTTGGTGGAATGGCCTCGTCGTCGAATTCTAGTAGCAGCTTGCGTTTTGGGTAGCTCTTTGTATGGCGATCGTCGCCGTACTTTTCTTCAGTGTCTAGCACTTTATTCCATCTGCGATTGAGCGTTTCCTGTGCGGCCTTTAGCCGTTGCTTCTGTTTGTTTTGACTTCTCGCAGTGGCCATAAGCCTTCTGTGGAGGTTATCTAGTTCCAAGCGTGTCTCCGGGATGATGAATGCATCGTCATCCGAACTATGTTCTTGTCCCGGGCAGTTTGATTAATTTGTCCCTCGGGATCATTGTGATCGGACGTCTTCTCCGAGCTGTGTTCGGTGTGACCTGGCTCATCCTGCTCTATTGTTGGGTCCATATGGTTGTTGTTGCCTTTGGAGTTGACTGGGGTGTCGATCTTTCTAGCGCTCTTGTCACTATTTTTACTATTGCTAGACTTGGAGCGGCGTCTGTGCCGTCGTTTTGGCTTTTACCCGGGGGTTATATCTTCCAGATTGTCGCCATCGTCCTCCTTGGGCATGTCCACCGTGTATATATCGTATGACTAGGTGGTAGTCCAGTGCCCCTGTGACTCTGAATCTTCTCCTGCATCATCGTCCATACCGTCGATGTCTTCGGAGTAGAAGTCAAGCATGTCGGATACATCGTCGACAGTGGCAATGAAGTGGGTGGTGGGTGGGCTATGAATTCCTACGTCGCCTGCTTCCCACTTGAGCCGGACATAGTTCGGCCAAGATTCTCCTGACAAAGAGAGAGATTTTAACGAGTTCAGCACGTCACCAAAGGGCGAGTGCTGGAAGATATGCGCAGCGGTGAACTCAATTACATGAGACCATCTAGGTTCGATGGTGTCAGGAGCGCGCAGACTAGAACCTACAGCCGATACGAGTCCGGGGGTCCGGTGTCACAGGCTTCTTTAGGGGTGAGGCCTGTGTTCGGCTCTAACGCCGATGAGTGGGTGGCCCGTGGGACGGGGTCCCTCCGCCCGTCCTTGGGCAACACCGTCTGTTGCGGATTTAGATCCGGGGCTACTGTAGGGGTGATATGCCAAGCATTGTCTGATAGAAGGTCTAAGCCGTGCTCATCGTGATTGTCCGACGCTTCCGGCGCAGGCCCGAACCCGTTGAACATCCAGTCTCCATGGATACCGGTCATGTAGTTCAGGTTTCTGAACCTGACCTGGTGGCTAGGGGTGTAGCTCTCGATCTGCTCCAGTTGGCCAAGCGAATTGGCCCGCAATGCGAAGCTGCCGAACACGAAGATCTGTCCGGGGGAAAAGTCTCACCCCGGACTGTGTTGTTGACGATTGAAGGAGCCATCAAGCCTTGCAGCAACGACATAGAGGAACTCTAAATGAAAGCACCAATGTCGGTGTCAAAACCGGCGAATCTCGGGTAGGGGGTCCCGATCTGTGTGTCTTAGGCTAATGGTAACAGGAGGCAAGGAACACAATGTTTACCCAGGTTCGGGCCCTCTCGATGGAGGTAAAACCCTACTTCCTGCTTGATTGATATTGATGATATGAGTAGTACAAGAGTTGATCTACCATGAGGTTGTAGAGGCTAAACCCTAGAAGCTAGCCTATGATGGTTATGATTGTGATCGTCCCTCCAAGGACCAAACTCTCCGGTTTATATAGACACCAGAGAGGGCTAGGGTTTACATGGAGTCGGTTACAAGGAAGGCAATATAATATCCGGATCGCCAAGCTTGTCTTCCATGCAAAGGAGAGTCCCATCCGGACACGGGACGGAGTCTTGAGTCTTGTATCTTCACGCCCCAACACCCCGGACAAAGTATATAGTTCGGCTGTCCGGATACCCCCTAATCCAGGACTCCCTCAACCGGATACCCAACCGGTCTCTTGGTTGAAAAGAGAAATAATGGGAAAACTCAATACAAACTGGATAAGGAACAAATCTATTATTGGTTGAAAAAAGGGTAGAAAGTGGCAGCTGGTGGACAAGTCAATAGAGTATGTCCAGGATTAGATTTGCTGCCCTCACATAGTAAAAGTTCTCCAGGATTAGACTTGCAGCCCTCACAGAGCATGAACAAACTTGGCATCACCACTTTATGCCTCCTTGTAGGTACATTGTGCTGATGCGTCCACTATCGCATGTCCTTATAGCAACCTTTTGTTGTTGTTAATGTAAGGGCGCATGTAAAATGAAGCAATCACATTGTTACCTTAAGGACATGTCTAACCAGTGTTATTGTTGATCTAATGTCTCCAGTGATATGATGCAATTAAACTGTGTTAACAAATGGTACTCCTACTGTTTTCCCCAGTATTATAAGGAAGTTGCTTCTTTATGCTGCTGAGTGACCTGGTGTCCCCACGGTCCCATGCCCTTAAACAACCTCTTTAGCTGCTGTTGATTTACTGTATCTGGTAAACAAGCAATGCCACCATTAAAGTAATCCCATATTTGACGAATATCATAGTTGATCATAATGCTTCCAGTAACATGAAGCATTGCTGATGTTTTAAAATTTCTATTGTCCTTGCGTGACTTCCATGAACATAATTAATATGCTAGTTTTCATTTCGTGTATGTTTCATATATTCTTATTGACAAACAATTGTTTACTTTCTATCTTTTTGTGCAGATAGGGATATCCATTTCACTTGTTGCTATTGTGACCTTTTGGTGAACTGCACAAAACACTTCAATTTTGGGCAACATCAATTTTGGTGGATCTGCACAAAATGGTGATTGGAGTTTCCAAAATCTCCATCAAATTCTGTAGGTAATCTTGTGCAACATTTTATTAGCTTTTGCAGGATGAGTCGTCACTGTCACCACAATGGCACTTTATTTTAGTGGAACTGCACAAAGGGATAAGCAAATTATAGTTCCACCTTACATGAGTAGGACAGCCAACCTCAATGTTGCTGAATTTTAGTGCAACTACTAAAGAAGAACCTGCTAGCTCACGAGAGCAAGTACTTCTTGCTAGCTGAATGATGCAATCTTTGCTTCATTTCAGGTGAACTGCAGAAAAAGGTGCATGAATTGAATCATGGAAATCCAGGCTGGCCTCATCCGAGTGGAGTTGCAGGTTCACCACATCGAGTCATGGTGGTATAGGGCCCCTCACACCGGTTGCTTCAACTAGTGCCACTATTATAGTAATCATGCTCTTTCTTATCTGTGCAAAGAGGAATACTCTACTACAGATGTTGTGATGGTCAAGAGCATTCGCCAAGTTCTTGGCTTGTATGACACGGCTAGCGAAGATGGATTTAATCCCGATATTCACTTTATCAAAAGGCTCTAATGGGTTGGTTCTAAATCTTGCAAGCTGGGAATCAATGAGTTGTGTAGGCACTTTTGTTGTACTTATTATTTCAATCTTATTTGTTGGTTCTGAATCTTGGAAGTTGGGAATCAATGAGATGTGTAGGCATCTTTGTTGTACTTATTATTTGAATCTTATTTGTTGGTTCTGAATCTTGCAATATGGGAAACACGGCATGATGATGCAGAGGACAACAACCATAACAAACTGTTCAAACATGGTAGTATTTTCTGTGTGAAAGTGCGGCAAAAGTGCTCATCATGTGCGTCCTTAGAATAATAATTCTAATCGTTGTGCATGTTGATCCTGTGGCACTGATAGAACGAGCCAATGCATTGATCGTTTTAAGAATACATTTTAATTAAAGCTAATTAAATTTAAGTAACATGACCACTAACAATTGTTATTACAGTACCAGTACAGACGCACCCGTGAACCGACGTGTGTGGCCGGAATAGGTATTTTAATGGAGGCATTTGAATGCAGCGAGGGTGCATATTTTACCAGGCGGGCAGCGGGCGAAGGAGGTCTAGTAACTGTTGTCGCCTATACACACTCAGTTTACTATTGAATCCAGTTCGCCAAGAGCTGAAAAACGAACTGCTGCTGCCACCTAGTCACTCGTTCACTTGAAGAAACTCCAATGGCGATCTGAGGGGTGACCCTGTTGGATATGGACTTCAGCAAGGAGTTCACCTTTGAGTTCTCCGTTCAGTCCCATGGCGGCACCAAGTTGAATGTGTTATACACCAACGATCCAGACTCGGTGAAGCTCTGCCTTGCTGAGCTCAAGCAATACCTACAGGACGAGAAAGCACAAGGTCAAAGGACTAGACCTTGTTCCCATCCATTCGTCTCCTGACAGGGACCAGCGAATCAAGGTCGCCTAGGTATGCGTGCGAGACGAGGTTCTCGTCTACCACTTCCATAGGGCCATAAGAGGTTCTGGAGCATTCGTCCGTTTCATCGACAGCGCCGACTGCACCTTCGCTACGATGGAGAGAAGGAAGAACGTGATGATTCGGCCATCTGGTGCAACAAGCTTGTCGACATCCAAAAGCAATACAAGATCATCGGCAATGGGCGGGAGAAGGACTCCATGGCTGACCTCGCCAAGACCATCATCAAACCCTGCTACACCAACATGAAAGAAGACAATGATACCAAGGAACTCCACCGACCACCCTGCATCCGAACAAGTCAACCCTCATACACCCCTCCGCCTGCGTCTTCTACCACTCCCGTTCGTTCGGTCCGCGGTCTCGACGTCGTCCTTCTCCTTGGTGCTCTTGCCTCAGCGCCGCTGTCTGTCGTTCCCAACATGATCAGCAAAACAAGAGGAATCGAGAGAACTGTTCGTCGAGAGGCTGACAGTCCCGGGGCCACCAGGTCCATGGCCTAGGTTTTGTTATTTAACATGGGCAGCCCACGACATGTTTCAATGTTTTTTGGATGAAGCAGCCTCTGGGCCTCCCAACCTAGCTTGTCTATAACATCAGTAGACCAAGTTATGTTTCTTTTTTCAAGACGACGCACAGCTCAATTCTATTTTTTATAAGAATGCAAAACTGAACCTATGTTTTCCCTTGAATAATAGTATATATATATATATATATCTTATTTTATTCCGTATATATAATAGAAACAACATAAGGTTCCGTGAAACCTGTCATTCGTCCAACCATTTTATAGACCTTCCCACTTCCTTTATTTTTTGTTTTCACTAATCCTATATCTGAATTTTCTTCCACTTTCTTTTTCGATGTAAACTGAGTTTTCTCCGAGTACTTTTCCCTAGAACCAACTCAACTGTCCCATGTCTAGCCTAAAAACTAATAATACCCCACTTCCTATTAACTCATCAAATTAAAATGATATTTTACATCGTAAATTGGAAGTTCTTACAAAATAATAATAATTGTTTATATATAACTTGGCAAGTTAACTCCTAGTGATTGCGTACACAAGCTTGCAAATATTTTACTGACCAATGCAGTAATAGACGTGCAATCATGTGTTTATGTTTGTATAACATTTCTCCCTCCAGCCCAACATGATATTTTCGCCCAGCCCAGCAAGTCCGTGGATTTCGAGAAAAATGCAAATGGGCTTTAAATTATACCATATATATAAACGGGCTACATAGAATATCATTGTTTCACCTAGCCCACCAAATGTACTAAAAATAAATGGACTTGCTAACATGTGGGCCAGTAGGGCGAAGCCTAAGGAAGGCATTGGATTTATATCCAATGGCCAGCATTCTTCTTCAATCTCTCGTCTTCTTCCCCCACCGCTGTCGGGACCGCCTGCTCCAGCCTCCAGCGTCCAGCAGCGTTGTTTTTCACACCTCGCAGTGAGACGACACCCCTCCACTATGCATCTCCTGTTATTCTCTACCAAGTGTAGGCCCACCCCGCACCTGAACCAGTCAAGTTTAACACTCCTCTCCGTCTGCGACTCCACTGCCGCGTCTTCCCCACCTCCGGGTCGTTCCACTCTGGGACCTCGCCGTCGTCCACCGCCTTGCTGCGCTCGGCACGGCGTGGTCAACAAACGAGAGCCATCGGAAGAGGAATGTACGTGAGAGCCTGATGGCTGGGACCCACGAGGTCCATGGTCGCACGCAAGGAAAGTTTTTCCTTATTAAGTTGTTTCCTCCCCCTGACAGCTGGGACCCACCGACTGTATCTTCGCACGGTAGGAAGTGCCTCCTTGTTATGCGACAAAACTATTCCTCCCGATGATAGTTGGGACCTGGCAGATTTGGTGGCTGACACGTGGGCCTACCAAGCAGACGTGTACACAGGGCTTTATCATCTTAATCAACAAATGATAGCAGCTGGACCATTGGATGTTAGTCCAATAGCCGTGCTCCTTATTCAACCTTTGTTCTTGCTCCTGTCTCTCATGGGCTGCAGTGCTGCTGCGCACCCGAACTAGTCAAGTTTCCCACTCCTCTCCATCTGCGGCTCCATGGCTGCATCTTCCCCATCTCCGAGTCGTTCGAGTCTGGGGCCTCTCCGTCGTCCAACGGCCTTGGTGCGCTCGACACGGTGTGGTCGATGTTGTCAACAAACGAGAGTCATTGGAAGATGACTGTACATGAGACAATGACAGTGGGGACGCACCACGCCCATGGACGCATGCATGCAACTGCATCATTTTTACCCTAAAAAATAATGTTTTATCCCCCTAACTGTTGGGACCCACCAGGTACAGCTTCGCAGGCAAGGAAGTGCGGCCATATTACAGGCCAAAAAATGATTTGCCCCCTGACTGCTAGGACCCACCAGCTACATCTTCGCACACAAGTAAGTGCCTGACAGTCGGGACCCACCTGGTCGAAGTGTACGTACCGTTGTCATTCTGGTCGCGAACATGTACATACATACTGGTCAATGTAGAGGCGCGCACGAGTCGTAGTAGAGGCACACACCTAGCAAGTACACGTAAATACAACGGCCAAGGTGCAAGAAAGTAAATACGGCCACGTACGTACATACATGCGGGGTCTCGAACGCCTACTCGCACATACGTATGGCCAGGGCTCGTGTACATGGCTGGGTTGGAATGGAGAAATTGCGTCGTCATCGTGTTCATGGGGAGCCAACCGACAATGGAATGCATCATCGTGTTCATCAGGAGGGCTTGGATGGAACATCCGATGGAAATGAGGCCTGGCGTACCGCAGAACAGAGGAAATGGCATTGTGTTCGACCGGCCATGGTCCTATTCATCGAGAGGGGTCTGGCGTACTGCAAGACGGAGGAAACGGACTTCTGTTGGGCCTCCTATGGTCGAAACAAGGTCCTGTTGATGGGGAGGGGTGTGGCGTACCACAAAACAGAGGAAACAGACTTGTGTTGGAGCGCTACGGTCAAAACGGGGGTCCTGTTCATCGGGAGGGGTGTGGCGTACCGCAAAACGGGCCTCCACGGGATACAGGTCATCTCCACCGTTGACCCCCTCCAGCCTCAACGGGCTACTGTTCATCCATCGTCGACCTCCTCCAGCCTCCACCTACGATTGTTCATCCAGAGGCTCCTATTCATCTAGCCTCCACCGCGCACTACTCCACCGGCTACTGCTTAACCAGCTCTCTCCACGGGCTATTGTTCAACCACTCCTCCACGGGCTACTAGTCATCCAGCCCTCCACCGCATACTGTTCAACCTTCCCTCCACGGGTCCTATTCATCCAGCCCTCCATGGGATCCTATTCATCCACGCCCAACCGGCTTGATCGATCGGGGTCCTGTTCATCCAGCAGCAACACCACGGGGTCCTGTTCATCGAACCCCGCCCCCTCCTCGGGAACTGTTCATCCAACCCCCCAGCAACGCTCACTGTTCATACAGAGGCAACATCGATCAGCTTTAGTTAGTAGCAGTAGCAAAGGAATCGCTCGATCGCTTGGGTTCAGTAACGCGTAGCCTGCAGTGCAATCGCTCTGGTTAAGTAGGCGAACACCTCGCTCGGGTTCAGTTAGAGCCACTAGCGGACCTCCCCGGTGGGCAGGGTATGGCGCCTGCCATACCTTAATTTTGAGCAAAAACAAATTTATACGTATGCATCGATACAGAGGCTGCACTGTCCATCGATCGTTAATAGAGAAAAGGCTGCGTTGTAGTTCACTCGTTCTTATGGCCCAACGTGGCCAGTGGCCTAATGGGCCGAGACAGCCAGCCACCCATGAAACGATGAATCACGGCCGGCCTGGCCAGGTTTGAGCGTAGGATTTTCTCTCGTCTCGACCACTACTCGACCTCTCGACACGATGCTACGCGACAACCCTAGCGAGCGGCGGCGGCGGCGGCTGGCCAGGTCGCCAGGAGCCCAGGAGGCAGGAGCGGCTGCAGCGGCGGCTGGCCAGGGTGGCGGCACCGCGGCAGCAAGCAACGGCGGCGCAAGCGGTGGCGGAAGCCGGGGCCTAGGCGCCTAGCGGCGGTGGCAGCAACGGTCCGGTTGTTCGGCCACTTCTGACTCCGGCGCAGTTCCGACCAGATTGCAAGAAGATGGAAAAGAAAGGAAAGCGAATAAAGGAAAGGGGAGGAGGTAATTTCTGAACTTTTCTATATTTTTATAGCAAATTTAACATTAGATGTAGCTTGAAGCAGATTTTAGATTTGTAGTGACCGAATGGATGATATTTTAACAGTAGCTTAAAGAAGATTTGTAGCAAAATTTAACAGCAGCTTGAAGCCTTAAATTCAATGTGAATAAGCTTGCTAGACTCACAGAGATTTATCACGAGGATTTCTCAGATTATGAACGTGACCATATAGTTGATGACCTAGAGCTATTCATTATCCATATGAGAAGAAATTGAGGACTTTAGAGCTTGTCATGATATTGCAAGCCTAGAAAAAAAGATGGTTGAACTTGAAAGGCATGTTATGTTTCCCGCTGTTTATTGCCTCAATGAGTTGGCATTGCTACTACCGGTAGCGACGGCAACAATTGAAAGAGCATTCTCATCGACGAAAATCATCAAGACTGAGTTGTGCAGCAAGATGTCTGATGGCTGGCTTAATGACTTGATGGTGTGTTACATTGAGCGAGAGATCTTCAAAAGTATTGATCTTGGTAAAATTAAGGAATATTTTCAGAAGGAGGGTAGGGCACTGCCATTGTCTGGGTCTTCTAGATGGCATTAAAAGCTTCATTATCGTTATGTTTTAGGTTGTTTTCCTATTGAAACATGTTTACATTTTCATTGAATTTGGTTATTGGTTTGTAGTGAGCATTGTTACTGTGTATTGACTCCTTTGATTCGCATAACAAAAATTCTAGTGAAACTTTGCGCCACCTTAAAAAAATTCATGGTCCGCCTCTGGTTAGAGCCCAATGCCTCGCACCCAAACATGCAAACCTCCGTCCATCGCTCGGCCCTAACCACCCACCATAACCGGGAACACCCTGATATTTTCCTCGCCCTCGCTTCTACCATGGTTTTTTTTGTCATGGACGGCCAAAAGAATGTCATTTGGCTGCGTCTCCGGCCCGCCCAGGACGAAAAGCCCATTTTCTTTCATGATTTTTTGTCATAGAAGTAGGAGCCCACCACATCTATGATATTACCGGGTTTTGTCAGAATTATCGTCATAGAACTGTCATAAGTATGACAGAAGAAAAATTTGTTCGGCCCAAAATGTCAAGGATGTGTCTTTTTTTTGTAGTTTTCGAACTATGAAGAAGCGATGGCGGACCCGGATTCCAACAAATGGCTTGAAGCCATGAAATCCGAGATAGGATCCATGTATGAGAACAAAGTATGGACTTTGGTGGACTTGCCCGATGATCGGCGAGCCATAGAAAATAAGTGGATCTTTAAGAAGAAGACTGACGCGGATGGTAATGTGACCATCTATAAGGCTCGGCTTGTCGCTAAGGGTTATCGACAAGTTCAAGGAGTTGACTATGATGAGACCTTCTCATCGGTAGCAAAGCTGAAGTCCGTCTGAATCATGTTAGCAATTGCCGCATTCTATGATTATGGGATCTGGCAAATGGACGTCAAAATGGCATTCCTTAACGGTTTCCTCGAGGAAGAATTGTATATGATGCAGCCAGATGGTTTTGTCGATCCTAAGAATGCTGACAAGGTATGCAAGCTCCAGCGCTCCATCTATGGGATGGTGCAAGCATCTCGGAGTTGGAACATTCGCTTTGATGAAATGATCAAAGCGTTTGGGTTTATACAGATGTATGGAGAAGCTTGTATTTACAAGTGAGTGGGAGCTCTGTAGATTTTCTCATATTATATGTGGATGACATATTATTGATGGGAAATGATATAGAACTTTTGGAAATCATAAAGGCCTACTTGAATAACTATTTTTCTATGAAGAACATATGAGGCATCAAGATCTATAGAGATAGATCGAGACGCCTGATTGATCTTTCACAAAGCACATACCTTGACAAGATATTGAAGAAGTTCAATATGGATCAGTCCAAGTAGGGGTTCATGCATGTATAGCAAGGTGTTAGAAGGGGATCAATATGGATCAGTCCAAGAAGGGGATTAGTTGTAATGCCCCGAGACCGACGCTGCAAAAGACTTCCAGCGACTCCGAGTTTCGTCGTGTGATTTGTTTTGTTTGTTGCATCATTTGCATTGCATCATGCCATCATGTCATTTTTTTTAAACTCTTCTAAATAAATTGCATAGATCTTGTGATCTATTTAAATCGAGGGAAGGGTGACTTCTCTTTATAACATATCCTCCAATATTAGGGAGCTATATTAAATATTCCACTATTTTGGAATCACCAAAACACACTTACAAAATAATTTCGTTCCTTTTCTGCTTCAAGTTTGGTCTCCAACCTTGCCAATATTTATTTCATCATTTTCCGGAGCTCCACCAAAAATCCGAACATTTTTGGACCTTCCCAAACCTCACTTCCTATTCAAATCATTTGAATTTAAATCAAATGAGTTTGAATTTAATCTTTCAATCATGCCTCTTTCTATTTTTCTTGGTACGAGCATATTTTTTGTGAGTCCAAGGAAATTATCCCCTTGCGCATTTTCTTTCCCTAACCCTCCTTTTCTTTTCTTCTCTCTTTTTTGCCTTTCTGCTAAAGTAAATATAACAAAGAGGTAAGCCCAGCAGCCTGTAACCTAGCCGGCCTCTTAGGCCCATCCGCAGTCCAGCCCACCTAACCCCCTCCTAACCCTAGCCCGCATTTCAGCTCTCCTCTCTCGATCCCCCACTCTCCCTCGTCTCCTCCCTCGCGCCGTCACCATACACCGCATCGAGCCAGGGAGAGGAGCTCCCTGCGCCCGATCCCCTCGTTTCCCTCTCCTCGATCCCGAGCCCGAGCGCGCAGCCCTCGACCTTCCCCTCGCTCCCGCGCTCCGCCCTCGCCGGAGAAGATAACCAGGACGGAGCCCCATCGGCCTCCTCTGCGCCCCACCTCTCCATCTCCCCCTCGCCCGCGACCCGAGCTATGCGCTCATGGCCGCGCCATGGCCGCCTACCTCCGCTGCCGTCGCGCCCTTTGGTCTCTGTGCCTCGCGACCGCGCCAAGTCCGCCTCGTCCGGATCCGTCGGGTCCTGCCATGGCCGCGCCTCGCCTGCTACTTCTCCGCATCCACGACCTCCATCGCGCCTCCCTGCTTCGTCCGCCCGCGAGCACCACCACACCACCTCCTCAGCGCCGCGGCCTCGCCCTTCCTCCTCCACCTCGCGCGACCTCCTGCCTCGTCCTCGTCCCGCGCCTCTCCACCTCCTCTGCCCCGAGCTCCAAGCGCCGCCCCATGACTCCCGAGGCCCCCCTGCTCCGGTGAAGCCTAGCTCCACCGCCTTTCCACGCTGCTCTAAGACACCAGGTCGGCCGCCCGCTCGCCCGTCGTTCTGCTTCGTTGGAGCAGAGAACCAGCGCCGCCCTTCATGCCCATCACGCCGTGCTTGTTGCATGCCAAGTCAGTCCCGTGGATTTTGTCAAGAGTTCCACTTCGACCCGTGCACGCCTTGTGGATTCGCCGAGTACATCTACCGCCTTCTTCGGAATCACCAAGAACGCCAAGTACCCCTACGAACCGTGTACGACTACCGGCGCCGAAGACCGCGAGTACCACTACGTTTGCGATGTACATCTACACCAAGACTGGACCGACAAGTACCGCGAGAACACTTGTACCTCTACCGTCGCCGTGGATCCGACAAGTACCCCTACAACAAGTGTACCTCTACCTCGTCTTCGGAATCGCTAAGAACGTCAAGTACCCCTTCGAGATGACGAGATCGGCAAGTTCGAATGACCCCAAGTACCTCTTCGAAACGACCGAGTACTATTACCATCGGACGCTTGAACGACTACTTCCTCTACTTCCGACGACGACCGCTCCATGAACGACTACTTCCACTACGAACGCGTTCCGCCCCGGATGCACGCTTCAAGGTATAACCCCGAGACGACGACCGCGATGAGATGCCCTTGCATGTATGAGATGCACCCTATGTTTGCACCGTGCCCGTTTGCTTCATGCACGTTCCTCCTCGTTCGTCGTGCCGATGAACCGTGGGAACCCGGTAACCGGGATCACCCCACCATCTCTAGCATGTTCCGCACATCCGCACGCCTCCTTTTGCACCGGTATCTCCATGAGTTACCGGGACCGGAATGTTGCCGTGGCACCATTTTTGTTTCGCCGCCGTGGCACCCTTTTTGTTCCGCCATGGTGACTAATGCTTCATAACATGCTTATGTTAACGTTTTTATAGAAATTGCATAAAACCTGTATATGTCATCCGCATCATGATAACAACATTTAAAATGTTTAAACTTGTTGTTGCATTAAATTGCTAAATGCATATGGGGATTTACCGGATTTGTTGTTTTTATATCCGGCCCCATTTAAATTGTTTAGACGGTATAGTTTATGTTATGCTTCACCTCTTGCCATGTTTAACAACAGTTAATATTGTTGGGTAGCTTAAACGAGAGATAACTAAATAATTGATGTGGTGTTCCGTCAACATGCACCTCGTTGCATATTGAACTCCACTTAACTTGTAGTATTGTTTGTTGCACTTTGCCATGCCATGCCTCATTAAACCAGACATGCATCATACTTGTTTGTGCATCATGACTTGTTTATGCTTGTTTGTTTACTATGTTGTTTGTTTCTTTCCGAGTTGATTCTCTCGTTAGCTTCGGTTTCGTTCCGGAGTTGTGAGGATTCGTTCGTCTACGACCGATTGTCTTCTTCTTGGACTCGTTCTTCTTCCTTGCGGGATCTCAGGCGAGATGATCATACCCTCGAAATCACTACTATCTTTGCTATGCTAGTTTGCTCGCTCTTGCTATGCCAATGCTACGATGCCTACTGTTTGCTTGTCAGCCTCCCAAATTGCCATATCAAACCTCTAACCCACCATGTCCTAGCAAACCGTTGATTGGCTATGTTACCGTTTTGCTCAGCCCCTCTTATAGCGTTGTTAGTTGCAGGTGAAGATTGAAGTTTGTTCCTTGTTGGAACATGGAGATGTTGTTCCTTGTTGGAACATGTTTACTTGTTGGGATATCACAATATATCTTATTTAATTAATGCATCTATATACTTGGTAAAGGGTGGAAGGCTCGGCCTTATGCCTGGTGTTTTGTTCCACTCTTGCCGCCCTAGTTTCCGTCATATCGGTGTTATGTTCCCGGATTTTGCGTCCCTTACGCGGTTGGGCTATAATGGGAACCCCTTGACAGTTCGCCTTAAGTAAAGCTCTTCCAGCAATGCCCAACCTTGGTTTTACCATTTGCCACCTAGCCTTTTCTTTCCCTTGGGTTCTGCAGACTCAAGGGTCATCTTATTTAAACCCCCCGGGCCAGTGCTCCTCTGAGTGTTGGTCCGAACTGGGCAGCCTGCGGGGCCACCTCGGGGAAACTTGAGGGTTGGTTTTACTCGTAGCTTGACCTATCTGAGTGTGCCCTAAGAAAGAGATATGTGCAGCTCCTATCGGGATTTGTCGGCACATTCGGGCGGTGTTGCTGGTTTAGTTCTACCCTGTCGAAATGTCTTGTTGTACCGGGATACCGAGTCTGATCGGAACGTCTCGGGTGGAGGTCTATTCCTTCGTTGACCGTGAGAGCTTGTCATGGGCTAAGTTGGGACACCCCTGCAGGGATTTGAACTTTCGAAAGCCGTGCCCGCGGTTATGGGCAGATGGGAATTTGTTAACGTCCGGTTGTAGAAAACCCGAAGTTGACCTTAATTAAAATACATCAACCGTGTGTGTAACCGTGATGGTCTCTTTCCGGCGGAGTCCGGGAAGTGAACACGGTGTTGGAGTTATGCTTGACGTAGGTTGCTATAGGATCACTTCTTGATCATACTTTTATCGACCGTGCTTTGCCTTCTCTTCTCGCTCTCTTTTGTGAATGTAGCCACCATATACGCTAGTCGCTTGCTGCAGCTCCACCTCATTACTCCATCCTTCCTATAAGCTTAAATAGTCTTGATCTCGCGGGTCGAGATTGCTGAGTCCCCGTGGCTCACAGATACTTCCAAAACCAGTTTGCAGGTGCCTATGTTACCGAGGAGGTGACGCAACCAAGCTCAAGGAGGAGCTCGATGAAGATCTTGCCCTTTGTGTTGTTTCGTTCTAGTTGATCAGTAGTGGAGCCCAGTTGGGGTCGATCGGGGACCTTTGTCGCATTTGGGGTTCTTCTTTTATTTTGGTTCCGTAGTCGTACCTTGATTGTATCTGGATGATGTAATGCTTTATTCATGTAATTGTGTGAAGTGGCGATTGTAAGCCAACTATGTATCTCTTTCCCTTATGTATTACATGGGTTGTGTGAAGATTACCTCACTTGCGACATTGCTTTCAATGCGGTTATGCCTTTAAGTCGTGCTTCGACACGTGGGAGATATAGCCGCATCGAGGGCGTTACAAGTTGGTAATCAGAGCCTTCCCCGACCTTAGGAGCCCCATTGCTTGATCGTTTTTAGCGGCCGAGTTGTGTCTAGAAAAATGTTTTGAGTGATTTAGGAATTATATATCGGAGAGTTAGGAATTCTTTTTACTCCCCAGTCTCTTCATCGCTCTGGTAAGGCATCCTGACGTAGAGTTTTGACTCTTCTCTTCTCAAATTTCACTAAAAATTTTTAGGATCACGCGGGTATCTTGGAATCGTTCCGATGGTTTTATGATGACAACATTGTCTTGGTGCCTCCTGTCAGGGGTTTAGTGGAAGTGTCCCGGGGAGTTGAGCTCTGAGGTGTTGTCGTCATAATTTTATCGTTGCAGTTTTGGAATACCTGAGTTTAGTACGCCGACATCGAAAATCTCTTTTATGCAGTTGTTGGTGAGATAACCCCGATAACCCAGTACTGAGGTGAGTACGGGAGTATTGCCATGACTTGTATAACAGAAGCTTTTCGAAGGTTGAGGTAGATGATTTCCGAAGGTTTCTTGGTTATGTGTTGAAGGATGGATACAGCTGGATGTAGGATTTGTTAGTTTTGGGTGAGATATTATGCTTCCCCTGTATCCCCAACACCTGATTGCATAACCTGAAAATTTCGGGAGTTTCATAGGTGGGAATTCAAGTAGCTCTTAGGATATCTTTCCGACGGATGTATGATATGAAATTGGGGTTCGACGTCTAGTGGTCCGCCTATTCACGGTTGGTTTTACAGTGGTCTCGTTGTGTCTTAAAGAGTCCTTGGCTATGCCGACTCGGGGACACTTCGTATGTCATGTGCACTGCCTTGTACATGATGGTGCTGTACACTCGAGCCCGTGTAGGCCCCACCACGAAAACTTCGGACGAAATCTCTATCATATGTTTGTTCTGGCTTATTTTGCAAGCCAATCCTTTGTTTTGTTTTGAGTTGTGGTATTCGAGTTGCTTCGAAGTCAAATGTTGATTCCATACCTTTCTTAAATGGTGTTCTCATATTTCTATGGGAGTGCTAATCCTTTCGATCATCGAGATTGTCATGCCAATTCTTTCCAACCGGTGTGCTTCTTTTCAAGTGGATCCGATCATTTCAACATTCGCAAGATCACCTCTCAGTTTTTTCAACGGTGTTTGTTTCATCCGTCCCAAGTTGTTTTTGTTTTCCCGCCCTCCCACCCCTTTTTCTTCAAGGACTAAGATTTCTTCTTCAAGTATCCATTTTATTGATGGGAAGTTTCTCCATTCTTTTTTCCGTCAATGTTCTTACCCGGTGGTTCTCAAGAAGATGTTCTACTAGTTCGTCATTCCTCATTCCTTTCTCTTCTCCGGTGGATTCAAGTCAAGTTTTGTTGATCATACCTTTTTCCTCATTTCAATGTCTTCTCATACCGGTGCACCTCATTATCATTCTACTTCTCGCTATTTGTTATTCCGGAGTGCTCAAGATATCTCGAAGATTCGTGTTTCCACTCTGCATTCGTTCAAGCTCTTTCGAGTTTGGTATCTCATTCAAGTCATTTAATTCAACCGGTGCAACATCTCTTTTAAATCTTTTCAACGGTGTTCTTTTGAGTGGGCCCTAACCCACAGGTTTTTTCCCAGGATCTTACCTGACTCTTCTATTTTCCCAGAGCTATCCTAAATTCTTCTCCAAGTTTGACGTAAGAATGAGTTATCATCAGTCAAATGCTTTTCTCCAAGATCTTTCAAATTCTTTTCATAGTTGGCTCAACCTCTTCGCTTTTGATTCTTCCGGTGTGCCTCAATAATTCTTGGTGGTGTTTCTCGTTGTCATTCTCATCATTTGAAGACCGAAGAAGAGTTTCTCTTTAATCTTGCTCTATTCTCTTCAAGATTCATGGTGCTAGCTTGTTGCCATCCTCTCATAATTGTTTTCGATTGTGAGAATCTTTTTCACCCATCAGGAGATATTCAAGAGTCTTCTCAGTTTGTCATCCGGAGTCCATCAATTCAGGTTTATTCATTCTCAGCCGTCAGTTATCATTCTCCTATCTTGCCGGTGCATCTATCGAATATCCTCTAATCAGTTCTTGATCTCTTTGTTCTCATGTATCTAGTTTGTCTCAAGCACCTTCGTTCATTTGCTAATTCTTACCGGTGATGCACCCCTACTTCGATCATTTTCAATTCTTACGGTGGTTCTTTCAAGATCTCTCTTCCTTGTTCATCATATCAATTCATTTGTTGTTCCAATCCTACCGGTGGTTCATTGAAGACCTTCTCAAGTTTACGCTATATCTCTTTTAATGCTTTCTACGAGAATAAGTAGTATGCCAAATCCGTTGATTGTCGTCAATTTAATTGGTGAAGGATAAGCATAACATAATTCTTATTCTTGTTCATCCAAGTGATTAATTCTTTATTCCGGAGGCCTTAAAATTCTCGGTTCCATTTGTTTTATCTTCTCTTTTTCCCGGAGTTCCAAGCTCTAATTATCACGGAGATCCATCTAAATCATTGCAAGGATTCACCTTGTGTTTTCAATTTCTCTTTCTTTTCATTCCTTTTGTTTACCGGAGTTCTTCATGGAGGTTCTACATGACGATTCATCAAGGATTTAATTCCTTCTCAAAGTTTTCATCGAGATTCTTTCCTAAGGAGCTCAAGCTTTCTTCATATGGTAATCCGGAGTGCAATTCTTTCTACCATATTTTGGAGGTGGTATTATGTCATTCTTGATAATTTGAGTTCATGTTCCATGATTCACATGTTGTTAAGAATGAGTTATTTTTAAATCCATCAACCTCGTTGTTGGAGTTATCTTGTGTCATATTTCACCTAAAAGCCTTCCATTGGAATGTTGCTATTTGTGGTGCTTGCCAATGATCCAAGTTATCTCTTTATCATCCTGGTGGAAGAAGTGTTCATCTCTTCGTCGATCTAAAGCTAGCAATCGTTTCCGTTAGTGGCCGGTTGTCACCTCATAATTTTGAGATGTTTTCCATAAGCCCACTACAAGCTTATTCGTTTCGTTGTTGGTTTTTTCCAACAACCCCGTTGTAACCTTCTTGGAAGGGTGCTTTCCAAGCTCAATTGTGGCAGAAGTTGCCATTTCCCCCTCCATTCTGTTATTCCAATGACCTATCTTCTATTCTTTCTTCCGGAGGCATTGTGATGTTGTGCTCTTCAATCATCATCTTGTTTTGTCAGGATCGTGTTCTTTTCATGCTTATCCATTTAACCGGAGTGTCTTGCCTTTTTCTTTCAAGTTCTTTTTCATCTTATCAAGTCTTGCATCCCTTTCTCAACCAGAGTGTCGTGTTTTCATTTGAGCTATCTCATCTTATCAAATTTTGACTCCCTTCTCAACAGGAGTGCTGTCTGAGATCTTTGTTACCCCTTGCTCCATTCATTCAATAGTTCCGGTGGCAGTGTGTTGTGATTTCATCAAGTATCTTCTCATCTTATCAAGACCTTATTCAATTCTTTTCTTTCCAACCGGAGTGCTGCCCGAATTCTTCCCCTCTCATCTTGTTTTAACCGGAGTGGTTTCGAATTCTATCTTGTCCATTAAACTCTTGATTCATGTCTTTGCAACCTTCAAGTTCTCGTAATGTTCCTTGTTCCTTTTTTTTTCTCTAACGGATTTTTTGCAATCTCGTTCTTCTCAGTTGTGCTCTTTCTTTTAAATTGCTCAACCTCTCAAGGTTCTTTGGTTTCACTCATTGGTCGAAGAAGCAACTTAGTTTTACCTCTTCTCTTCCTCTTCCGTTTCTCTCCGGTGCCATCCTAGATCTCGGGACGAGATCCTCTTGTAGTGGTGGAGTGTTGTAACGCCCCGAGACCGACGCTCCAGAAGACTTCCAGCGACTCCGAGTTTCGTCGTGTGATTTGTTTTGTTTGTTGCATCATTTGCATTGCATCATGCCATCATGTCATTTTTTTTAAAACTCTTTTAAATAAATTGCATAGATCTTGTGATCTATTTAAATCGAGGGAAGGGTGACTTCTCTTTATAACATATCCTCCAATATTAGGGAGCTATATTAAATATTCCACTATTTTGGAATCACCAAAACACACTTACAAAATAATTTCGTTCCTTTTCTGCTTCAAGTTTGGTCTCCAACCTTGCCAATATTTATTTCATCATTTTCCGGAGCTCCACCAAAAATCCGAACATTTTTGGACCTTCCCAAACCTCACTTCCTATTCAAATCATTTGAATTTAAATCAAATGAGTTTGAATTTAATCTTTCAATCATGCCTCTTTCTATTTTTCTTGGTACGAGCATATTTTTTGTGAGTCCAAGGAAATTATCCCCTTGCGCATTTTCTTTCCCTAACCCTCCTTTTCTTTTCTTCTCTCTTTTTTGCCTTTCTGCCAAAGTAAATATAAGAGAGAGAGAAGAGAGAGGTAAGCCCAGCAGCCTGTAACCTAGCCGGCCTCTTAGGCCCATCCGCAGTCCAGCCCACCTAACCCCCTCCTAACCCTAGCCCGCATCTCATCTCTCCTCTCTCGATCCCCCACTCTCCCTCGTCTCCTCCCTCGCGCCGTCACCATACACCGCATTGAGCCAGGGAGAGGAGCTCCCTGCGCCCGATCCCCTTGTTTCCCTCTCCTCGATCCCGAGCCCGAGCGCGCAGCCCTCGACCTTCCCCTCGCTCCCGCACTCCGCCCTCGCCGGAGAAGATAACCAGGACGGAGCCCCATCGGCCTCCTCTGCGCCCCACCTCTCCATCTCCCCCTCGCCCGCGACCCGAGCTATGCGATCATGGCCGCGCCATGGCCGCCTACCTCCGCTGCTGTCGCGCCCTTCGGTCTCTGTGCCTCGCGACCGCGCCAAGTCCGCCCCGTCCGGATCCGTCGGGTCCTGCCATGGCCGCGCCTCGCCTGCTACTTCTCCGCGTCGACGACCTCCATCGCGCCTCCCTGCTTCGTCCGCCCGCGAGCACCACCACACCACCTCCTCAGCGCCGCGGCCTCGCCCTTCCTCCTCCACCTCGCGCGACCTCCTGCCTCGTCCTCGTCCCGCGCCTCTCCACCTCCTCTGCCCCGAGCTCCAAGCGCCGCCCCATGACGCCCGAGGCCCCCCTGCTCCGGTGAAGCCTACTTCCGACGACGACCGCTCCATGAATGACTACTTCCACTACGAACGTGTTCCGCCCCGGATGCACGCTTCAAGGTATAACCCCGAGACAACAACCGCGATGAGATGCCCTTGCATGTATGAGATGCACCCTATGTTTGCACCGTGCCCGTTTGCTTCATGCACGTTCCTCCTCGTTCGTCGTGCTGATGAACCGTGGGAACCTGGTAACCGGGATCACCCCACCATCTCTAGCATGTTCCGCACATCCGCACGCCTCCTTTTGCACCGGTATCTCCATGAGTTACCGGGACCGGAATGTTGCCGTGGCACCATTTTTGTTTCGCCGCCGTGGCACCCTTTTTGTTCCGCCATGGTGACTAATGCTTCATAACATGCTTATGTTAACGTTTTTATAGAAATTGCATAAAACCTGTATATGTCATCCGCATCATGATAACAACATTTAAAATGTTTAAACTTGTTGTTACATTAAATTGCTAAATGCATATGGGGATTTACCGGATTTGTTGTTTTTATATCCGGCCCCATTTAAATTGTTTAGACGGTATAGTTTATGTTATGCTTCACCTCTTGCCATGTTGAACAACAGTTAATATTGTTGGGTAGCTTAAACGAGAGATAACTAAATAATTGATGTGGTGTTCCGTCAACATGCACCTCGTTGCATATTGAGCTCCACTTAACTTGTAGTATTGTTTGTTGCACTTTGCCATGCCATGCCTCATTAAACCAGACATGCATCATACTTGTTTGTGCATCATGACTTGTTTATGCTTGTGTGTTTACTATGTTGTTTGTTTCTTTCCGGGTTGATTCTCTCGTTAGCTTCGGTTTCGTTCCGGAGTTGTGAGGATTCATTCGTCTACGACCGATTGTCTTCTTCTTGGACTCGTTCTTCTTCCTTGCGGGATCTCAGGCAAGATGATCATACCCTCGAAATCACTACTATCTTTGCTATGCTAGTTTGCTCGCTCTTGCTATGCCAATGCTATGATGCCTACCGTTTGCTTGTCAGCCTCCCAAATTGCCATATCAAACCTCTAACCCACCATGTCCTAGCAAACCGTTGATTGGCTATGTTACCGTTTTGCTCAGCCCCTCTTATAGCGTTGTTAGTTGCAGGTGAAGATTGAAGTTTGTTCCTTGTTGGAACATGGAGATGTTGTTCCTTGTTGGAACATGTTTACTTGTTGGGATATCACAATATATCTTATTTAATTAATGCATCTATATACTTGGTAAAGGGTGGAAGGCTCGGCCTTATGCCTGGTGTTTTGTTCCACTCTTGCCGCCCTAGTTTCCGTCATATCGGTGTTATGTTCCCGGATTTTGCGTCCCTTACGCGGTTGGGCTATAATGGGAACCCCTTGACAGTTCGCCTTAAGTAAAGCTCTTCCAGCAATGCCCAACCTTGGTTTTACCATTTGCCACCTAGCCTTTTCTTTCCCTTGGGTTCTGCAGACTCAAGAGTCATCTTATTTAAACCCCCCGGGCCAGTGCTCCTCTGAGTGTTGGTCCGAACTGGGCAGCCTGCGGGGCCACCTCGGGGAAACTTGAGGGTTGGTTTTACTCGTAGCTTGACCTATCTGAGTGTGCCCTGAGAAAGAGATATGTGCAGTTCCTATCGGGATTTGTCGGCACATTCGGGCGGTGTTGCTGGTTTAGTTTTACCCTGTCGAAATGTCTTGTTGTACCGGGATACCGAGTCTGATCGGAACGTCTCGGGTGGAGGTCTATTCCTTCGTTGACCGTGAGAGCTTGTCATGGGCTAAGTTGGGACACCCCTGCAGGGATTTGAACTTTCGAAAGCCGTGCCCGCGGTTATGGGCAGATGGGAATTTGTTAACGTCCGGTTGTAGAAAACCCGAAGTTGACCATAATTAAAATACATCAACCGTGTGTGTAACCGTGATGGTCTCTTTCCGGCGGAGTCCGGGAAGTGAACACGGTGTTGGAGTTATGCTTGACGTAGGTTGCTATAGGATCACTTCTTGATCATACTTTTATCGACCGTGCTTTGCCTTCTCTTCTCGCTCTCTTTTGTGAATGTAGCCACCATATACGCTAGTCGCTTGCTGCAGCTCCACCTCATTACTCCATCCTTCCTATAAGCTTAAATAGTCTTGATCTCGCGGGTCGAGATTGCTGAGTCCCCGTGGCTCATAGATACTTCCAAAACCAGTTTGCAGGTGCCTATGTTACCGAGCAGGTGACGCAACCAAGCTCAAGGAGGAGCTCGATGAAGATCTTGCCCTTTGTGTTGTTTCGTTCTAGTTGATCAGTAGTGGAGCCCAGTTGGGGTCGATCGGGGACCTTTGTCGCATTTGGGGTTCTTCTTTTATTTTGGTTCCGTAGTCGGACCTTGATTGTATCTGGATGATGTAATGCTTTATTCATGTAATTGTGTGAAGTGGCGATTGTAAGCCAACTATGTATCTCTTTCCCTTATGTATTACATGGGTTGTGTGAAGATTACCTCACTTGTGACATTGCTTTCAATGCGGTTATGCCTTTAAGTCATGCTTCGACACGTGGGAGATATAGCCGCATCGAGGGCATTACATCAGTCTAAGAAGGGGCTCAACGCCCGACCTCGGGAGTAGAAAGAGAAAAGATGAGTGGCATCCCCTATGCCTCAACCGTAGGCTCTATTATGCATGCCATGCTATGTACCAGACCTGATGTGAACATTGCCATAAGTTTGGTAGGGAGGTACCAAAGTGATCCCGGTATGGAACACTGGATAGCGGTCAAGAATATCCTGAAGTACCTGAAAAGGACTAAGGATATGTTTCTCGTTTATGGAGGTGCCGAAGAGCTCGTCATAAAGGGTTACATCGACGCTAGCTTTGACACGGATCTGGATAACTCCAAGTGACAAACCGGATACATGTATATTTTGAATGGTGGGGTAGTCATCTGGTGTAGTTGCAAGCAAAGTGTCGAGGCGGGATATACATGTGAAGTGGAGTATATGGCTGCTTCAGAAGCAGCACAGAAAGGAGTCTGGATGAAGGAGTTTATTACTGACCTAGGAGTGATTCGCAATGCGCCGGTCCCGATGACTCTCTTCTCTGACAACACTGGAGCTATTGCCATTGCCAAGGAGTCCGGGTTTCACAAGAAGACCAAGCACATCAAGCGTCGCTTCAACTCCATTCGTGAATATATTCAAGATGGAGACATAGATATTTGTAAAGTACATACGGATCTGAATGTCGCAGATCCATTGACTAAACCTCTTCCACGAGCAAAACATGATCAGCACCAGAACTCTATGGGTGTTCGATTCATCACAATGTAACTAGATTATTGACACTAGTGCAAGTGGGAAACTGTTGGAAATATGCCCTAGAGGCAATAATAAAATGGTTATTATTATATTTCCTTGTTCATGATAATTGTCTATTGTTCATGCTATAATTGTATTAAACGGAAACTATAATACGTGTGTGAATAGTGTCACGACCGGTTTTTCAATAAAATGCTTATTGAGAAAATCGATCTTTAGTTCCCAGTATAGGAAAAGTTATCCTCACTGGTAGACAAATACTTGATAAACAGAGGACCAGTAGCATAAATATATTACAGGGTTGAGCTGAGGCTGCTCAACAATTTATTAAAAACTCGCCAATATCTTACATAAGGGCGGTTATGGCACAGGGGTGTGGTGACATGCTACTAGCTCGAGATAAAAAGGATGGTGGTGGATAACTTGACTCCTAACTGGCAGCTCATCGAGCGTCGAGGTGAGGCTCGATGAGTTTATTTCTGGGGTGGCGGAAGCGGATATGATACAGTGACCAAATGCAGGGTCGCACGGGACTGACTGGGACTCCTCTAGGCGTCAGACTCGCTATCGAACTCTGCATCCACGAGATCGCCTTCATCAACATCTGGCCAAATCAACAAGCCAGGTGAGTACTTTGAATGTACTCGTAAGACAGTTCGGACAAAAGATATAACAAATGTATGCATGAATGCGTACATTAGCAAAAATAATAATGCTCGATCCAATAATAATATTTTTGCACGACTTGATAAGTAAAACAAATAACTGAAAACCGATCGGGTGTCTGGAGTGACGCCTCGAAAGGTAAACAAATAAAGCTCATGCCACAGTCGGGCGTCTAAGAGACACCACATAAAGGTCTTATAAAAGAAAAGCCACATTCGGACGTCTGAGCGACATCACAGAAAGGGCTTGAAAAGAAATGCCGCAGTCGGACGTCTAAGCGACATCACAGAAAGGGCTTGAAACGAAATGCCACAGTCGGACGTCTAAGCGACATCACAGAAAGGGCTTGAAAAGAAATGCCACAGTCGGACGTCTGAGCGACATCACGGAAAGGGCTTATAAAAGAAAGGCCGCAATCGGACGTCTGAGCGACGTCACAGAAAGGGCTTATATCAAATGTAACCAACAGGTTAGTCCATCCACAAGAATAAACTTTTAACCGGATTTACACACATGTAGTCCACCGGATATCTGACAAGATAAGATGAATACAGTACTTGGATAAGTACAAGATGATTTAAAGAATTTGTGACTCTGCAGAGTTTGTACTAACTGACTGTGACGCTCCAATTTTTTTTTGTGGTTTTTGTTTTCAGTTAGAGCCTTGCTTGGTTTGAAGAAGGTCATTTAAACCCTTCTTAAAAACCCTCTTCTAAGTTTGCCCTCTCAAAAATCTTTTCTTGGTTTTAGTTTCTCTTAAAAAGAAAACCTTTTGTTTTTGGGCTTTCTTTTGATTTTGGATCCATTCTTGTTTACCATGCCTCCTATGGTAAAATTCCCCCAAAACCCCTCCTCCCACTTTGGTACAACCCAAACATTCTGTCCAAACTAATAAAATCCATTTTTGGATTTTATTCCAATTATTTCTCTTCCCAAAATAATTCTGTCATTTCTTTTGAGCCTAGGTGATTTGCAAAGCAAGTACCCTAATGCTTTTGTTTTTTGACCTCAACTCAACACCCCTGGATAGTCCTTTGTACCCACAACCCAGAACCATCTTGATCCACTCTTCTTCTTTTCAAAAATTTCAAATTTCACTCTCTGCAAGTTTGGACCAGATTTGCCAAATTTGGTGAAATTCATATCTACACTTCTCCAAAAAAATCCACCAAAATTCAGGCAACCTCTAGTGGCAATGAGAGACCACTCCATCAAAAATCAGCTCAAGGAAAAATCCCTACATGCCAGAATCATTCTGTCGAACACTTGGCATGCACTGTTTTCGTTCATATTCAGAAAATTCAGAGTTTCAGTGTCGTTTCCCCGACAGAACTTCAGTCACATGCCCACTGTGCATTCGGCTCGATGCTCGCAGCCCCTCCCTCTTATCCGGAGCTCCACACGCGCGCTTGGCGCCTTCCTGGCGTCGGTGGCGCCCTGGCCCGCCTGCGCCGGCGTGCTTTGCGGCGGCAGAACCACCGTAACGGCCAACAGGGAGCAAAACTGCGGCTTAACGCCGTTCGGCGCCGCCCAAACCTCCTGGTGGCTCCGCGTGGCCATCTCCTTGCCAGCGCATGCATGCAGCACCGTCGGCGTGGCTTGGCATGCACAGAGCGCGTTCTCTGCCGCCGCCGGGCCGTGCTGCCGTTCCGTCGAGGGCAGGCCGTAACCCTCCCTCCCGTGCTGAGCTGGACCCTGAAATGGCACCACTGCTCCACCTAGGCGATGCTCAAGCTCCTAAGCCGACCGTCCCGCCACAGCGCCGCCGTAATCACCCGCCGGACTTACCCCGAGCTCGCTCTCGCCCCCGCACAACTCCACCACTACACTAGACCCCGCCTAGCCACTGGAAGAGCCTTGAGGGGCCCTTCTTCCCCGACTCCGGCCGCCCCGTTCCGCCTCGGCCTCCACCTCGATTCACTCTGGTGAGGCCGTCTCCGGCGCCCTAACCTCGTCAGCAACCCTCTCGAGCAACTAGGAGACTAACCCCCACTCCTATTTGATCCCCGCGGCTCCCTCCAGCGAGATCCACGACTGCCGGAACCGCCGTCCGCCGGAGAAAGGGCCGCCGTCGACACAGTGCTCACCGGCGACCACCACCACCACCCACAGACGCGGAACGGTGCACTGATCACGAAGGTACCCCTCGATCCCCCTGCCTCGCCATGGATCGCCGCCGGCGACCACCTCACCCCTCGGGCGCCGTCGCGCTCTGTTTTCTCCATTTGAAATTTCAAACCTGACCGGTGGAGCCCGCCTGTCAGCCTGACAGCCGTTTCTTTTAAACGAAACATTATTCTAGACTTTTCCACAGAGCCCCCTGGAAACTTTCTGTTTCATTACAGATGGGTCCTTGTACCAAAACTCTTATAACTTTTTAACCGAAAATGGTTTTTGATTGATTCCTTTTCTGTCACCTTTATTTTTCTGTCTAGTTTTTTGTCATATTTATTTGAGAAATATTTGGAACACTTTTCTGTACACTCACGGTATTTACGTTACGTACGTATTTCTCTTATACCGTAGATACCGGAGGAGGTGACGGAACTGCAAACTTCACACAGTTAAACTTCGACTACTCCGAACCAGGCAAGCATGTTTGAACTCTTGATATGATCAGTGGTTGTTGCATGTTTGCATTTTAGTATAGTCATGGCATGTTTATGAACACTCCTTTGAATGTTATATTTCGTGCACATTAGTGGAAAGTAAGTCTCGGAAAGCATTATGTTGTTGGATACATATTTTCATGGCCATGTGATGGCATGAGGATGGGTAAGATGGCAGTGTTGTGACATGCCAGTCTTATGCCAGATTATTTGACTTCCGTGTCATCGTGAAACAAAATCACATTTCCATTCATTCCTTCCCGTACTGTCACATGTTTTCCGAAAGGAATATGGCTTAAGAAGTTGCAAATCATTTTCCTGGTACACACCAAATAGAGAAGCCGGGATGAGGGTTGGCTCTGGATTAAAGCCCGTCATCCCGTTAGGGGGCATGGGTGTTTCCGGTTGGGACCAAGAGGGGGCACCCCTTAGAGCGCGCGTATAGAAATTTGATCCCATGCTATTCGAGGTTGTGGCCTCCCCGTCTCAAAGTTTTTCTTGGACGTTGTCCAGGGTGATTCCTGGCATCGTGAGGTGAAATGGGTGTGTACTAGTTAAATGTGTTTCTACTGAAATACTGTAAACGGAACTAGTCCTTCGTGACTACGGAAATTCGTTGGCTGTGGTCAGTTCATCCAAACTCTGCAGAGTCTCAAATCTTTCAATTATCTTGTAATTTGTTCAAGTACTATATTCATCTTATCTTGTTAGGTATCAGCCTCAGTGACAAAACTCCGGTGGGATTCATGTGGGATAAATCCGGTTAAAAGATTATTCTTGTGGATGGACTAATCTTGTTATTTAATTTTGTACAAGCCCTGTCTGTGATGTCGCTCAGATGTCCGACGGTGGTATACTTTTATTTACATTTATTGTAAGCCCTGTCTGTCATGTCGCTCAGACGTCCGACGGTGGCATAATCGTATTTAGTTTTATTAAAGCCCTTTATGTGATGTCGCTCAGACGTCCGACTGTGGCATTTCTTTCAAAGCCCTTTATGTGATGTTGCTTAGACGTCCGACTGTGGCATTTCTTTTAAAGCCCTTTATGTGATGTCGCTCAGACGTCCGACTATGGCATTTCTTTTAAAGCCCTTTATGTGATGTCGCTCAGACGTCCGACTGTGGCATTTCTTTTAAAGTCCTTTATGTGATGTTGCTCAGACGTCCGACTGTGGCATTTATTTTAAAGCCCTTTATGTGATGTCGCTCAGACATCTGACTGTGGCAATTCTTTTAAAGCCCTTTATGTGGTGTCTCTTAGACGCCCGACTGCGGCATGAGTTTTATTGGTTTACCTTTCGAGGCGTCGCTCCAGACACCCGATCGGTTTTCATTTATTTGTTTACTTATCAAGTCGTGCATAAATATTATCATTGTTGTATGAGCAACATTTTATTCGTGACGCATTCATGCATTCATTGATTATATATTTTGTCTGAACTGTCTTGCAAGTACTTTCAAAGTACTCACCTGGCTTCTTGATTTGGCCAGATGTTGATGAAGGCGATCTCATGGATGAAGAGTTTGATAGCGAGTCCGGCGCCTAGAGGAGTCCCAGTCAGTCCCGTGTGATCCTATTTGGTCATTGTATTATCCGCTTCCGCAACCCAGAAATAAATTCATTGAGCCTCACCTCGACGCTCGATGAGCTACCAGTTAGGAGTCAAGTTATCCACCACTTTTTACCTCGAACTAGTAGCATGCCACCACATCCATGTGTCATAACCGACCTTATGTGAGATATTGGCAATTTTGTAATACATTGTTGAGCAGCCTCAGCTCAACCCTGTAATATATTTAATGCTACTGGTCCTCTGTTCATCAAGTATTTGTCTACCAGTGAGGATGACTTTTCCTATACTGGGATTTAAAGATCGATTTTCTCAATATTTATTTATTGAAAAAGTCGGTCGTGACAGACTTGGTAACCAGAGCCAGGCTGACTGTAGGAAGCCACTAGGTGTGATCGCTAATTGGTTATTAGCATGACAGAGTTTATTCATGTTTTTACAAATGTAGACATTTTTCTGACAGTCAGCATAAAAATTTATGATCTGATCACTCAGAATTTTGCCTACTTTTGTAGATGGCCGGCAGCGACTGCGAGTCTCAAATGTTCGCCAACGTGCCTGAGGGGTTCGTCAAACTCCTCTCCTTCATCGTTCAGGTCGCGATGGGGCCATCTGTGCGCCCAGTCTTCACACTTTATCCGCACAAGATCAACGACAGTCTGACCATGCACCAAGCCGCGGTGCAATTCAAGGGAGGGCGTGTTGAGATGCGCCGCTTCTGTTTCTTGGGGAGAGCCATGCCGACAGAGAGGCATGCTATGCAGATGGCAGCCCGCGAGGCGATAGCTAGTCTTCGGGATGTCCTTCCTGCAATGAAGACCCGTCGCTACCGCTACCTTCCATGCCACGTGCCTTACACCTGTCACTAGTCATTCTCTTGCCCAGAGGAGAGCAAGACAAGGCCTTTGAGATGCTTGTCAAGTACCTCCGAGCCCTGGAAGCATCCTTCGAAAGCATGGTGGACGACCTCGTAGCTGCCCGCATGGACTCAGTTCATGGCTGTGCTGCTAACAGGAGGGAACTCCTACACACCGCTCCACCGCTGAATTTTATCTCGTCCTCAGCTTCTCATTCGCCTACCATTCTCGCCACTGCACGTCGTCTGCCTACCACTAAGGAATTTAACCAGGCTATTGCACCCACTCCCGTTCGCGTTGTGCCACTTTTTGCACCCACTCCCGTTCGCGCTGCACCACTTTTGCACCCACTCCCATACGTGCTACTCCACCTATTCTGCCCACTCTTATGCAGGGTACTCCGCCTATGGCACCTGCTCCTTCAGCTCAGCGCAACGTTCCTCGTCTGGAACCTATTAGCGAGGAGGAAGTTGACTCCCCAACGTCACTTCGTCTCACCCTCGGTAGGCCAAGGGAGATCCTCACCATCTCTGACTAAGTGCGCGTAGACGCCATGCGATGTACCGACTTGTGTAATATGTTTATATGTACATAGGTTGTGAGAAGTAGCCTGTTTGCGCATCATGTAGGATTTGGAGAAGTGCACTAGTTTAAATAACATGTCAGGATTATGTACGCATGTCCTGAGTGATGTATTGTATAATTATGCTTGCGTGTAAGATATGTAATAGTCCTTCTCCGCGCGCAAACGTGTATTTTCAGAAATATCCTGGAGTTTTAAAAAAAATCTTGTGTGTGATTTTATTGACATTTGCGACTCTCTTTCTTATCTTACGAGTTTCACAAAATATATCCCCAAAGTGAAAGATGTCTCGTCCTTGGACGCGCTCCATGCCAAATCAGCCAGAAGAAAATTATGGCACACCGCAAAACCACAATTTCACTCAGGGACAGACAAGTCAACAGGACAGTGAAACAGCTTTTACACAAGTATGTCGTTTGTATGAATAGAGTCAGCAACAACACCAGGAAATGATGAACCAGTTCATCAATATGGGAAGTAACCGTGGTCAGTATCAACCGCAATCCAAATTATCTGAGTTACAGACGATGCGTCCTCCAACATTTTCTCATACCGACAAGCCTCTTGAGGCCGACGACTGGCTTCGAGACATGGAGAGAAAATTAATTATTGCACAGTGTTCAGACCGTGAAAAAGTATTGTAAGCACCACATTATCTCACAGGAGCAGCCGCATCGTGGTGGGAAAACTTCTTGCACATGCACCCCAATGAAAATGAAATAACCTGGGAGGATTTCAAAGAAGGTTTTCGTGGGGCACACATTCCTAAGAGTGTCATGAAAATCAAGAAGAGAGAATTTGATGACCTTAAGCAAAGGACCATGACAGTGTCAGAATACAACAGCCAATTCACTCAACTGTCTCGCTACACAAATGAAGAACGCATGACCGAGAGCAAGAAGATGGAAAAATTCTTGGAAGGCCTGGCACCTGCCCTTAAGTGCCAGCTAGTTGTGCATACCTTTCCAGATTTTAAAACACTGGTGGATAAGGCCATCACTCTAGAAAATGAGCGACGTAGCCTGGAAGATTTCCGCAAACGCAAAAGGGACAAGACTACTTTTACTCGCAACCCCAGAAACAAGACGGAATTCCAGAAGGGTGGGGCACACAAAACCCCAACCGAAAATTCACGTCCAATCAAGAATTTCCATGCAAGAGACAAAGAGTTCACCTATTGCCCAGGCGTTACCTGTTATGCTTGTGGAGAAGAAGGGCACTATGCCAAGCAGTACCCCAAGCCAAGGAACTCAACCCCGAAGCCCAATAATGGTGGCAATAATTCAGCGCCAAAGCGAAGCAATTTCAACCCCAATAAGAACCACCGGAAAGGTCACCTGAACCACGTGACCCGAGAGGAAGCACAGAACGCCCCAAATATCGTACTCGGTATGTACCCCGTCAAGATAATACCTGCCATGGTTTTGTTTGATTCTAGAGCTTCTCACTCATTCCTTTCGAAAAGTTTTGCTTTGCAAATAATTTTTCGATGCTTCCCTTGGAAAAATCAATGATCATCAAGTCCCCTGGAATTAAGCAAGTGACCCAGAGTTACTGTCAAGGTGTGGTTATTGAATTTGAAGGATTGAAGTTTTACGCCAACCTTATTGTATTGGAAAGCAAAGGACTGGATGTCATCCTAGGGCTGGATTGGTTAACCACCAACAAAGGTTTTATTGACTGCTTCAATCGGACCGTGATTCTCACACACCATCATGGGAAGAAAATAAAAGTTTCAGCCAAAGAGAGACAAATACCTCGGCAACCTAGATTAAACAAGGTGGACGTTTCTGAGCTGAACAAGGTTCCAGTAGTATGTGAATTCCCAGACGTATTTCCAGAAGAACTACCAAGCATGCCACCGGACCGAGAGATAGAATTCAGCATTGAGCTAGCACCCGGAACCGCTCCCATTTACAAGAAACCATACAGAATGGCACCATCCGAATTAGTAGAGTTGAAGAAGCAAATAAAAGAATTATTGGAGAAAGGATCCATGCGAGCCAGCTCCTCACCTTGGGGTTCTCCAATTTTATTTGCCAAGAAGAAGGATGGAACAATGAGGTTGTGTATTGATTATCGAGCTCTCAACATGGTCACAATCAAGAACAAATACCCAATGCCCCGAATAAATGATTTATTTGATCATCTTGCACAGGCCAAGGTCTTCTCAAAAATTGACTTGAGATCAGGATACCACCAATTAAAAGTACGAACAGAAGATATTCCCAAGACCGCCTTCACCTCCAGATATGGGCTATATGAGTTCACAGTGATGCCATTCAGGCTAACCAACGCCCTAGCATATTTTGTTCACCTCATGAACAAAGTATTTATGAAGTATATGGACAAGTTTGTTGTGGTATTCATCGATGATATTCTCATATATTCCAATACACCAGAAGAGCACGCCGAACATCTCAGGATTGTACTCGGAGAACTCAGGAAACACCAACTGTACGCCAAATTCAGCAAATGTGAATTTTGGCTAAGACAGGTGGGTTTCCTATGCCACGTGCTAACCCAAGAAGGTATTGCAGTAGACCCGGAAAAAGTCAAGGCCGTACTTGGCTGGAAACCACCAGCTAACGTAACGGACGTACGGAGTTTCTTGGGAATGGCAGGCTATTATCGGAGATGTATTAAAGGATTCTCCACTATAGCAAAGCCCATGACACAATTACTCAAGAAAGGCAAGAAGTTTGAATGGACAGAAGCATGTGAGAAAAGTTTCCAAGAGCTAAAAAGCAAATTAACAACGGCACCAGTACTAATTGTGCCGGATATACACAAGAATTTTGAGGTATATTGTGACGCATCCCGGAAAGGCCTCGGATGCCTGTTGATGCAAGAAGGCAAGGTAGCTGCGTATGTCTCCAGACAAGTACGCAAGCATGAGGAGAATTATCCCACTCATGACTTGGGATTAGCAGCGGTCATCCATGCACTCAAGGAATGGAGACACTTCCTACTTGGAAATCATTGTGAGATATACACAGACCATAAGAGTCTTAAGTATATTTTCACACAGCCGGAGCTAAATTTACAGCCACGACGCTGGTTAGAGTTTGTGAAGGATTATGATGTTGGAATCCACTATCATCCCGGAAAAGCAAATGTTGTGGCAGATGCACTTAGTCGAAATCCCAGCACGGACGACGACGATATACCAAAGTTGAGGCCAGAATTTCAACAGGAATTTGCCAGACTCAATTTAATAATGGTTACGAAAGGCAGGGTGTCGAATCTATAAATATAGCCTACCCTGATGGAAAAGATCAAGGAAGCCCAGCACGGACACCCCAGCATTGCGGGCATAAAAAGGAAAGTGAGTTTGGGAAGAGCCTCAGAATTCAACATAGATGTGCAAGGAATATTGTGGTACGGAGAGAGACTTTGTGTACCAAATATCAGCGACCTCAAACAGCAGATTTTGGCCGAAAGCCACACAGCTCCGTATTCAATCCACCCTGGAGGGACAAAAATGTACAAAGACCTTCAGGAAAAACTTTGGTGGCACGGTATGAAGAGAGATATAGCCATGTTCATTGCATGCTGTGATTCTTGTCAACGTATCAAGGCCGAGCACCAGAAACCAGCCGGACTGTTATAGCCAAACAAGATACCCGAGTGGAAGTGGGAAGAGATTGGAATGGACTTTATCATTGGACTGCAACGGTCACGACACGGAAACGATGCCATATGGGTCATAACCGATAGATTAACCAAGGTGGCACATTTTATTCCGGTAAAGACAACTTACACCACTCAGAGACTGGCCAGACTTTATCTTGCCCATATCGTCTGCCTACATGGAGTCCCTAAGACTATCATATCCGATAGAGGCACACAGTTCGTCTCTAGATTTTTGGATCACCTACAAGAGGCACTGGGAACCCAACTAGCATTCAGTACTGCATACCATCCCCAGACTGATGGGCAGACTGAACGCATAAACCAAATTCTAGAAGACATGCTGAGAGCCTGTGTCCTCACCTACAGAAACAGTTGGGAAGAAAGTTTGCCATATGCAGAGTTCGCATACAATAACAGCTATCAAGCCAGCTTGCAAATGGCACCCTTTGAAGCGCTATATGGGAGAAGATGTCGTACCCCGCTAAATTGGTCAGAGACCGGAGACAGCCATATCTTCGGCCTAGATATGCTCAAGGAGGCCGAAGAGAAGGTTAAAACAATTAGAGATCGACTCAAAACAGCTCAAAGTCGGCAGAAGAGTTATTACGATCGAAAGCATCGGGAAATCAGTTTCGAACCCGGAGAATTGGTATACCTAACAGTTTCTCCTATGAAGGGTCTGCAGCGATTCAGGATTAAGGGAAAGCTAGCACCAAGATTCATCGGACCATTTCATATAGTGGCCCGCAGAGGCACGATAGCTTACCAGCTAGACCTACCTGGAGATTTATCCGGTTTCCACGACGTATTCCACATCTCGCAGTTGAGAAAACACATGAGCAACCCAGAGAAGCAAGTATCACATGAGAATATTGACGTGCAACCAGACCTCACCTACCGGGAGCACCCAATAAAAATATTAGAAGAGTTTGAGAGGAGGACCCGACAGAAAACCATCAAGTTTTTCAGAGTTCAGTGGAGCAATCACACCGAGAATGAAGCAACTTGGGAGAGCGAGGACTTTCTCCGAACAGAGCACCCACACCTGTTTAAGGATCAGCTGAAATCTTGGGGACGAGATTTTTCCTAAGGGGGTAGGTGTTGTGACACTCCAAAAAAAATTTGTGGTTTTTGTTTTCAGTTAGAGAATTGCTTGGTTTGAAGAAGGTCATTTAAACCCTTCTTAAAAACCCTCTTCTAAGTTTGCCATCTCAAAAATCTTTTCTTGGTTTTAGTTTCTCTTTAAAAGAAAACCTTTTGTTTTTGGGATTTTTTTTATTTTGGTTCCATTCTTGTTTACCATGCCTCCTATGGTAAAATTCACCCAAAACCCCTCCTCCCACTTTGGTACAATCCAAACATTCTGTCCAAACTAATAAAATCCATTTTTTGATTTTATTCCAATTATTTCTCTTCCCAAAATAATTCTGTCATTTCTTTTGAGCCTAGGTGATTTGCAAAGCAAGTACCCTAATGCTTTTGATTTTTGACCTCAACTCAGCACCCCTGGATAGTCCTTTGTACCCACAACCCAGAACCATCTTGATCCACTCTTCTTCTTTTAAAAAATTTCAAATTTCACTCTCTGCAAGTTTGGACCAGATTTGGCAAATTTGGTGAAATTCATATCTACACTTCTCCAAAAATTCCACCAAAATTCAGGCAACCTCTAGTGGCAATGAGAGACCACTCCACCAAAAATCAGATCAAGGAAAAATCCCTACATGCCAGAACCATTCTGTCGAACACTTGGCATGGACTGTTTTCGTTCATATTCAGAAAATTCAGAGTTTCAGTGTCGTTTCCCCGACAGAACTTCAGTCACATGCCCACTATGCATTTGGCTCGATGCTCGCAGCTCCTCCCTCTTGTCCGGAGCTCCACACACACGCTTGGCACCTTCCTGGCATTGGTGGCGCCATGGCCCGCCTGCGCCGGCGTGCTTTGTGGCGACAGAACCACCGTAACGGCCGACAAGGAGCAAAACTGCGGCTTAGCGCTGTTCGGCGCCGCCCAAACCTCCTGGTGGCTCCGCGTGGCCGTCTCCTTGCCAGCTCACGCATGCAGCACCGTTGCCGTGGCTTGGCACGCGCAGAGCGCGTTCTCTGCCGCCGACGGGCCGTGCTGCCGTTCCGTCGAGGGCAGGCCGTAACCCTCCCTCCCGTGCTGAGCTGGACCCTGAAATGGCACCACTGCTCCACCTAGGCGATGCTCAAGCTCCTAAGCCGACCGTCCCGCCACAGCGCCGCCGTAATCACCTGCCGGACTTACCCGTTCACGACAACCGCCTCGGCCGGCTATAAATAGCACCCCCGAGCTCGCTCTCGCCCCCGCACAACTCCACCACTACACTAGACCCCGCCTAGCCACTGGAAGAGCCTCGAGGGGCCCTTCTTCCCCGACTCCGGCCGCCCCGTTCCGCCTCGGCCTCCACCTCGATTCACTCCGGTGAGGCCGTCTTCGGCACCCTAACCTCCTCAGCAACCCTCTCGAGCAACTAGGAGACTAACCCCCACTCCTATTTGATCCCCGCAGCTCCCTCCGGCAAGATCCACGACTGCCCAAACCGCCGTTCGCCGGAGCAAGGGCCGCCGTCGACACAGTGCTCGCCGGCGACCACCACCACCACCCACAGACGCGGAACGGTGCACTCATCACGAAGGTACCCCCCGATCCCCCTGCCTCGCCGTGGATCGCCGCCGGCGACCACCGCACCCCTCGGGCGCCGTCGCGCTCTGTTTTCTCCGTTTGAAATTTCAAACCTGACTGGTGGAGCCCGCGTGTCAGCCTGATAGCCGTTTCTTTTAAACGAAACGTTATTCTGGACTTTTCCGCAGAGCCCCCTGGAAACTTTCTGTTTTATTACAGATGGGTCCTTGGACCAAAACTCTTATAACTTTTTAACAGAAAATGGTTTTTGATCGATTCCTTTTCTGTCACCTTTATTTTTCTGTCTAGTTTTTTGTAATATTTATTTGAGAAATATTTGGAACACTTTTCTGTACACTCACGGTATTTATGTTACGTACGTATTTCTCTTATACCGTAGATACCGGAGGAGGTGACGGAGCTGCAAACTTCACACAGTTAAACTCCGACTACTCTGAAATAGGCAAGCATGTTTGAACTCTTGATATGATGAGTGGTTGTTGCATGTTTGCATTTTAGTATAGTCATGGCATGTTTATGAACACTCCTTTGATGAGTGGTTGTTGCATATTTGCATGGCCATGTGATGGCATGAGGATGGGTAAGATGGCAGTGTTGTGACATGCCAGTCTTATGCCAGATTATTTGATTTCCGTGTCATCATGAAACAAAATCACATTTCCATTCATTCCTTCCCGTACGGTCACATGTTTTCCGAAAGGAATATGGCTTAGTAAGTTGCAAATCGTTTTCCTGGTACACACCAAATAGAGAAGCCGGGATGAGGGTTCCATGGCCCTGGATTAAAGCCCGTCATTCGATCAGGGGGCATGGGTGTTTCCGGTTGGGACCGAGAGGGGGGCACCCCTTAGAGCGCGCGTATAGAAATTTGATCCCACGCTATTCGAGGTTGTGGCCTCCCCGTCTCAAAGTTTTTCTTGGACGTTGTCAAGGGTGATTCCTGGCATCGTGAGGTGAAATGGGTGTGTACTAGTTAAATGAGTTTCTACTGAAATACCGTAAATGGAACTAGTCCTTCGTGACTACGGAAATCCGTTGGCTGTGGTCAATTCATCCAAACTCTACAGAGTCTGAAATCATTCAATTATCTTGTACTTTGTTCAAGTACTATATTCATCTTATCTTGTCAGGTATCAGCCTCAGTGACAAAACTCCGGTGGGATTCATGTCGGATAAATCCGGTTAAAAGATTATTCTTGTGGATGGACTAATCTTGTTATTTACTTTTGTACAAGCCCTGTCTGTGATGTCGCTCAGACGTCCGACGGTGGCATGATCGTATTTACTTTTATTAAAGCCCTTTATGTGATGTCGCTCAGACGTCCGACTGTGGCATTTCTTTCAAAGCCTTTTATGTGATGTCGCTCAGACGTCCGACTGTGGCATTTCTTTTAAAGCCCTTTATGTGATGTCGCTCAGATGTCCGACTGTGGCATTTCTTTTAAAGCCCTTTATGTGATGTCGCTCAGACGTCCGACTGTGGCATTTCTTTTAAAGCCCTTTATGTGATGTCGCTCAGACGTCCGACTGTGGCATTTCTTTTATAAACCCTGTCTGTGACGTCGCTCAGATATCCGACAGTGGTATTCTTTTTTAAGCCCTTTATGTGGTGTCGCTTAGACGC
>NC_057801.1:300361065-300544063 GCF_018294505.1 Triticum aestivum
TTTATGTGATGTCGCTCAGACGTCCGACTGTGGCATTTCTTTTAAAGCCCTTTATGTGATGTCGCTCAGACGTCCGACTATGGCATTTATTTTAAAGCCCTTTATGTGATGTTGCTTAGACGCCCGACTGCGGCATGAGTTTTATTGGTTTACCTTTCGAGGCGTCGCTCCAGACACCCGATCGATTTTCATTTATTTGTTTACTTATCAAGTCGTGCATAAATATTATCATTGTTGTATGAGCAACATTTTATTCGTGACACATTCATGCATTCATTGATTATATCTTTTGTCCGAACTGTCTTGCGAGTACTTTCAAAGTACTCACCTGGCTTGTTGATTTGGCCAGATGTTTATGAAGGCGATCTCATGGATGAAGAGTTTGATAGCGAGTCCGACGCCTAGAGGAGTACCAGTCAGTCCCGTGCGATCCTATTTGGTCATTGTATTATCCGCTTCGGCAACCCAGAAATAAATTCATCGAGCCTCACCTCGATGC
Organism: Triticum aestivum; assembly: GCF_018294505.1. Taxonomy (NCBI): domain Eukaryota; kingdom Viridiplantae; phylum Streptophyta; class Magnoliopsida; order Poales; family Poaceae; genus Triticum; species Triticum aestivum. Next base: position 300,361,565 of record NC_057801.1, read on the forward strand.
TCGATGAGCTGCCAGTTAGGAGTCAAGTTATCCACCACTTTTTACCTCGAACTAGTAGCATGCCACCACATCCATGTGTCATAACTGCCCTTATGTGAGATATTGGCGAGTTTGTAATAAATTGTTGAGCAGCCTCAGCTCAACCCTGTAATATATTTAATGCTACTGGTCCTCTGTTCATCAAGTATTTGTCTACCAGTCAGGATGACTTTTCCTATACTGGGATTTAAAGATCGATTTTCTCAATATTTATTTATTGAAAAAGTCGGTCGTGACACTGACCACAGCCAACGGATTTCCGTAGTCACGAAGGACTAGTTCCGTTTATGGTATTTCGATAGAAACACATTTAACTAGTACACACCCGCTCCACCTCACGATGCCAGGAATCACCCTTGACAACGTCCAAGAAAAACTTTGAGACGGGGAGGTCACAACCTCGAATAGCATGGGATCAAATTTCTATACACGCGCTCTAAGGGGTGCCCCCCTCTCGGTCCCAACCGGAAACACCCATGCCCCCTGACCGGATGACGGGCTTTAATCCAGGGCCATGGAACCATCATCCCGGCCTCTCTACTTGGTGTGTACCAGGAAAACGGTTTGCAACTTACTACGCCATATTCCTTGCGGTAAGTAAGTGGCAGTACAGGAAGGAAATGAATGGGAATGTGACTTGATTGACGATGACACTGAAGTCAAATAGACTGGCATAAGACTGGCATACCACAACACTGCCATCTTACCCATCCTCATGCCATCACATGGCCATGCAAATATGTACCCAACAACATATGGCTTTCCGAAACTTACTTACCACTTTTGTGCATGAAATATAACATTCAAAGAAATGTTCATAAACATGCTATGAAACTCCTAAATGCAAACATGCAACAAACACTCATCATATCAAGAGTTCAAACATGCTTTCCTAGTTCGGAGTAGTCGGAGTCTAATTGGGTGAAGTTCACGGCCCCGTCACCTCCTCCAGTATCTATGGTATAAAAAAAATACGCACGTAACGTAAATACCGCGAGGTGCACAAAAAGTAATCCAAATAATTTTCAAATAAATCTGATAAAAAACTAGACAAAATTTTAAAGAGAACAGAAAAAGAATCAAACAAAAATACTATTTTTAAAAGATATAAGGGTTTTGATTCAGGGACCTTTCTGTAATGAAACAGAAAACTCTCAGGGGTTCTGCGGAAAAGTCCAGAAAACGGTTCGTTTAAAAGAAAAGAAATGAGAGACTGACAGGCGGGCTCCACCCGTCAGGTTTGAATATTCAAACGAGGGAAACAGGGCTCGTCGGCGCCCGAGAGTTGCGGTGGTCGCCGACGGCGATCCACAGCGAGGCAGGTGGATCGGGTGGTACCTCTGTGTTCAGCACGTCCTTCCGCGTCAGTGGGTGGTGGTGGTGGTCGCCGGCTAGCACTGTGTCGACGGCGGCCCTTGCTCCGGCGGACGGCGGTTCGGGTGGTCGTGGGCCTCGTCGGAGAGAGCTGCTGGGGTCAAATTGGAATGGGGGTTAGTCTCCTAGTGGTGCCATGAGACTACGGGCAAGTGCAGGGAGGTGGAGGAGTTCTCACCGAAGAGAACGTTGCCGGAGCCCGAGGTGGACGGAGGTGGCCGGAGTGGAGGAAGAAGGGCCCCCTCGAGGCCCCTCCAGAGGCTAGGCGGGGTCTGGTGAGGTGGTGGAGTTGTGCGAGGGCGAGAGCAAGCTCGGAGGCGCTATTTATAGCCGGCCCGAGGCAGTTGCCGTGAACGGATAAGTCCAGCGAGCGATTACAGCGGCGCTGTGGCTGGACGGTTGGATTAGAGGCTTGAGCATCATCTAGACAAAGCACTGGTGCCATTCGAGTGTCTAACTTAGCATGGCAGGGGTGGTTACGGCCTGTCCCTGACGGAACGGCCGTACGACATGTCGGCGGCAGAGAGCGCGCTCTGCACGTGCCAGGCCACGGCGACGGTGCTGCATGCGTGCGCTGGCAAGGAGATGGCCGCGCGGAGCTCTCAGGAGGTTTGGGCGGTGCCGATAGGCGTTATGCCGCAGGGTGTCCCCCTGTCGGCCGCCACGGGGTTTTTGCCGCCGTGGAACACGCCGGTGCAGGCGGGCCAGGGCGCCACCGACGCCAGGAACGAGCCAAGCGCGCGTGTGGTGCTCCGGACAGGGAGGTGGAGCTGTGAGCAACGCGCCAAGTGCACAGTCGACATGTGACTGAATCCCTGACGAAGAAACGACATTGAACTCTGAATTTTATTGAAGATGTACAGTAACAGTGTAGGCCAGGTGTTCGACAAAATGATTTTGGCATGTGGGGATTTTTCCTTGAGCTGGTTTTTGGTGGAGTGGTCTCTCATTGCAACTAGGGGTTGCCTGAATTTTGGTGGAATTTTTGGAGAAGTGGAGATATGAATTTCACCAAATTTTACATATCTGGTCCAAATTTGCAGAGGGTGAAATTTGAAACATTTGAAAAGGAGAAGAGTGGATCTTGATGGTTCTAGGTTGTGGGTGCTAAGAACTATCCAGGGGAGTTGAGTTGAGTTCAAAATTCAAATGCATTAAGGTACTTGCTTTGCAAATTACCTAGGCTCAAAATAAAAGACAGAATGGTTTTGGGAAAAGAAATAAATGGGATAAAATCCAAAAATGGATTTTATTAGTTGGGACAGAGTGTTTGGGTTGATCCAAAGTGGAAGGAGGGGTTTTGGGAAAATTTTACGATAGGAGGCATGGTAAAATCAAGAATGGATCAAAACCAAAGAAAAGCCCAAAATCCAAAAAGGTTTTCTTTTTAGAAGAAATTAAATCCAAGACAAGATTTTCAGAGGGGAAACTCAGAAGAGAGGTTTTTAAGAAGGGTTTAAATGACCTTCTTCAAACCAAGCAAGGCTCTTGCTGAAAACAAAAAGCACAAAATTTTTGGAGTGTCACAAATACATAGACCACAACATGTCCCTAGTGAGCCTCTAGTTGATAGCTCGTTGATCAATAGATGGTTATTTTTTCCTGACCATGAACATTGGATGTCGTTGATAAAGAGATCACATGATTAGGAGAATGATGTGATGGAAAGGACCCAATCGTAAGCATAGCATAAGATCGTGTAGTTCATTTGCTAGAGCTTTTCTAATGTCAAGTATCTTACCTTAGACCATGAGATTGTGCAACTCTCGGATACCATAGGAATGCTTTGGGTGTATCAAATGTCACAACGTAACTGGGTGACCATAAAGGTGCACTACAGGTATCTCCAAAAGTATCTGTTTGGTTGGCACGAATCGAGACTGGGATTTGTCACTCCGGATGACGGAGAGGTATTTCTAGGCCCACTCAGTAATGCATCATCATAATAAGCTCAATGTGACTAAGGAGTTAGCCATGGGATCATGCGTTGCGGAATGAGTAAAGAGACTTGCCGGTAATGAGAGTGAACGACGGATACCAACGATCGAATCTCGGGCAAGTAACATACCAATGGACAAAGGGAATTGTATACAACACCGATTGAATCCCCAACATCGTGGTTCATCTGATGAGATCATCGTGGAACATGTGGGAGCCAATATGGGTATCCAGATCCCACTATTGGCTATTGGCCGGAGAGATGTATCGGTCATGTTTGCATGGTTCCCGAACCCGTAGGGTCTACACACTTAAGGTTCGGTGATGCTATAATTGTAATGGGAAATTGTATGTGGTTACCGAAAGTTGTTCAGAGTCCCGGATGAGATCTCGGACGTCACGAGGAGATCTGGAATGGTCTGGAGGTGAAGATTTATATATGGGAAGTCCAATTTTAGTCACCAGAAAGGTTTTGGGGGTTATCGGTATTGTACCGGGACCACCGAAAGGTGTCCGGGGGTCCACTCGGTGGGGCCACCTACTCCGGGTATCAAGTGGGCTGAATATGGGTGGGAACCATCCCCCTAGCTAGTGGGTTGATGCGCCCCCCCACAGGGCCCAAGACGCCTAGGGTTGGTAACCCTAGGGGGTGGGGGCGCCTCCCACATGCTTGGTGGGCATGTCTCCCCCCCTTGACCGCCACCCCCTCTAGATGTATCTAGGGAGGCAAGACCCCTCTCCCCTTCACCCTATAAATAGAGGGGGTGTGGGAGGGCAGCCGCACCTCAACCCCTAGGGCAGCCCTCCCCCTCCTAAGCCTCCTCCTCCTCAGGGAAGTACGTGTGTTGAATGCAGATGCACCGTCTGTTCGGCGCTTTGGTTGGATCTTCCGCGATTTGAATCGCCACGAGTACGACTCCATCACTCGTGTTCTTGTAACGCTTTCGCTTAGCGATCTTCAAGGGTATGAAGATGCACGCCCTCTCTCTCATTGCTAGCATCTCCTAGATTGATCTTGGTGACACGTAGGATTTTTTTTAATTATTACTAAGTTCCCCAACAGCATTTCATCTCTGCATGGACATATTACATGCACAAGTACCCGGCAAGGTTTGTCTTTTTCATTAATATGCTGGTTAACAAGTACAAGATCTTACAGAACACAAACATGGGTAAAGAAGATTACATTATTTGAACTAAAGTTTGGGAAATGCCTACATATTTTAGATTGAAAAAAGATAAGTATCCCGTGATGCCCTTTCTTGTCCCTCTCCTCCTAGGCATTGCGGTGGGACACAAAAAGGGCAAAAGGAGTGCCTGGACATAAGCCCATCCCGACCCGGTCAGGCCCTTTAACAAGGAGCCCGGCAAGGATAGGAGGGCGCGGACAAGCGTGTTGGTGAAGAGATCGGTGGGGACGACCCCCCGGCAACCACCACTAAGGCCAGCAGGATGCTGCAGGGCGGACGAAGCTGTGACCGGTGAGGAATTCTGCTAGGGTCCAGCTTCAAGGCTGCTGGAGGAGCCAGGGGGCACCACACACCCCTGCATCCAACTCCCTGGAAAATTGCCTTGCTCGGAAAGGGGTGCAGGTGCAAATGATAGTGCCGCCGCCTAACGGTGACGGTGTGGCTGGTGTTCAGCCGGAGTCCTCCCGGTCGAGGTCGTCATCATCGTCATCACTGTCCTCCTCGTCGCTATCGCTCGAGGAGGATTTTTCATCATTAGTCGAGCTCTCCGCTCAGCCCCCTATGCGAGCACCGGAGCACCCAAAGACCTTGATGGAGAGCAGATCGGCCTTCATTAATTTAAAATGGAGGACGTGCCCCTCCGACAAGCTATGGGCGCGAGCAAAGGTCTTCCAGCCACGACAGAAGAACATGACATGAGGGGCAGGGAAATCCACATCCACCTCCATGCCACCATTCCGGCAACCCCTCATGTGCAGCCTCAATGGGCGCATCTATTCGAGCTCCATCACCCTTGCAAAGGGGTTGGGAGAAGGAGATGACCGTGCGGAGGCTTGTACAACCTGATGAGGAACTACAGAGGTTGGTCTCCAACGTGGCCTCCCGCTAGGGGAGGGGCAGCTGGTGGGGGGCACAATTAGAGCACCACCACCTCCTCCTCCTCCCCGGGCACCACGACAACCACGACCTCGCCCCCTCCCACCTACTAACATGGTGGGCTCTGCCGCCGCATCTTGGGAGGGTGGAGGGAGACTATGTCGAGCAGAAGTTCTCGTCGCCGCCGCTTGAGTAGCGCCACATCCTCGACCTCTCACCATGGTGAGCGAAGGCTGCTGCAGGAAGAGGAAGAGAAGCGTGTGTGGAAAAGCGCCTTGTCCCATGTTCCCTTTTATAGGCTAGCCGGGCAGGGGGCTAGATCCTCTTCATGGAGGTGGCCGCCCCTGTTCAATCAGTCTAGCTCCCCCTCGCCATTAATGGCTAGAAGAACCAAGGCCGACCCCCTGCACCAATCCACGACGTCTGGTTTCCTGCCACGACGCCCGTTCCCGTGCCTCTGCATCTGCCACCAACTTTGCACAATGCATGCAATACACGTGGCGGAGGCGATTGTGGCTGGAAAGATAATGGGGTGCCAGTTACCGTCCCGTGAACATGGGACGTGGGTACCCCATGAATCATGACCCATTATCTCCCCACTATACTTGACATTACGCGATGGGCGGGAGAATCGAAAACTGGCCTGGGCACAGGTTAATGAAAAAGCAAAGAAGATCTCAAAGGACAAGCAGCTACTACCCTCTTGCTTGTGCACTGAATAGGGCCTACCCCGATGACGCCCGGGAACACATTCGGGCTAGGCCGGGGGCTCCTGTCGATGCAACAAACCTTGGGTCTGTTGCCTAGACCGTGCACAGGCCAAAAGGAGCAAGGTTGCAAAATCCAAAACAAGGCCAAGCTGAAGAGATCAGCTATTTGAGAAATCAGGGGGCACATCAAGAAGACCAAGTCAAGCCAAAGGAACAAGACACCACTAAGGGAAAGCCTCCCTTGCCGGGCAGGCGAGCCTAGAGAGGTCGAGGTTACTCCAAGAGTAAGCATCAAGACCGTCCTGGCAGGCTTGCCGGGCACAACGAAGGCAAAATACCCCGCCAGGGCTCCACCGCTCCACCTCACAGTGAAAAAAGTCATGGATCGATGCAGTGTCAAGCCTCCAAATGACTAAGTGACTATTTTTGGCCACATGGCAGCCACGTCCTATGGAAATCACCTCCAAATGACACCTGTCCAGCGGCGTGTCTAGCTGACAGACAAGAAGGTGGAAGAACAGCCCGACAAGGCTTGCCAGGCACTTCATGATGTGACACTAAGTGGCGCAATAAATGCGCTCTGCCCTGTCTGTAGAGTTAGGTATGATAGCACTTTTTGCTATCTAATCAGGGCACAATGACTGATTTGCCATTGTTGTGACACCTTGATCTATAAAAGGAGGCCTGTGGCAACCATAGAAGGGATTTGGACCCCTATACACTCATACGCGCGGAGCTGCCTTCGCACCAAGGCAACCTTGCCGGGCCAAAGCACTGTGTTTTCCACAACTATCCATCATCAATCCACCAAAGCAGGAGTAGGGCTTTTGTCGATGTTCTGGGAATGGAGGTCACCGAACTTGCCTTCCTGAGACCAACTTTAGTCAAGATAGCTTGTACTAGCTGTCCCCCTTCAAAATGGCCGTTGTTGGCTCCCTTCCCGCTCAATATTTGGGAAGAGGACCAGGGCGTATATAAATAGAGATAGGCACCACAGTAGAAAGGGACCGAATCCTTCCCTAGCAGGACACCGCACCAGCTTAAGAACACCGCTCGCGAGCTGTACTGTTCATCATCAGCCCCAGAGGTAATACACCTCGTGCTCAGGCGGGTTCTCTCCATGGAAGGGATGCACAAGCTCTCGCCCATGTGGGAGGGCCCGTTCAAGGTTGTTCATGTTTCCAGACCTGGCGCCGCGCTCCTGCAGACCCAGGAAGGGGTGCCCATTCCAAACCATTGGAACATTCAGAAGCTCCGGAGGTTCAACCCTTGAAGTAAGGCCCAGTGCCTGTAAAGAAGGACCGATTCCTGTGAAGTAAGGCCCAGTGTCCGTGAAGAAGGCCCAGCGCCTATAAAGAAGGCCCAGCGCTTGAAAAGAAGGCCCGGCGCCTATGAAGCTCACCGCCCAAAGAAAGGCCCAATGCCTGTGAAGAAGGCCCAGTGCCTGTGAAGCTCGTCGATCGTGACACTCTCATGTAATAATGAGTTGGGGCTGTACACGCCCCGGAGTCTCCGGAGTGCCGCCCAATGGCCTCGGCGGCTCCTGACAACGCCCAGTGGCAGCACCTAGCTCCGCACTGGTGAGAAGATATCGAAGACTAGACTAGGTGTCGGATGCGGCTTTTCATTTGCTTTCCGCAATTGGCTTGTTCGCCCTTGTTTGAACTTCTATTGAAGTTGCTTCTAGTGTTGTTTGCCGTCCCCTACCCCTGTTCTTGTCTTTGGTTTTCGCCCGGCTCATTCTCTCTCTCAAAAGCCTCGCGAGGGGGCTATGCGGGCGCCCGCATGAGCCCTTTTCTCGCCTGATTTCGTGAGGCTCCCTCACTCAAGTTCACAGCGGGAGCACCCCTCCCGGTCCATGCCCCACGGGCATCACGACACAAAGCGTTGGACCTAAGCTGGTCACCCCCGCGACAAAGGATCGAAAACTATTCTCCCGACTAATCTTTGCAGACCTTAATACGCACGACGAGGCCTCGGGCAAGTACATCGCAAGGCGAAAACTGCGGCGAACATCCCGAGCTAAATTGTTCCTACGCGCAAGCACATAGCCGCAGCACCATAACGCAACACGAGAACAATAGAAATAGCATGATAATTAGGGATGATAGTCTTGCATGCCCCCACGGGGCTCCATACTTCTCTCCCTCAATGCAGGAAAAGGAGAAAAAACAAAATAAAAATGGCGCGCGCCCCATGACGGCTCACGAGGAGTGATCCACATGTCCTCCCGAGCTCAATCAGACTCCGCCTCGCGCTTCACCGGGCGCGGTGGCGGGACGAACCGTGACGTGGTGGCTGATCGCGGCCACCGCTGGAGGAGCTGTCACCGGATGAGGATCCTCTGAAGCTCGGCGAGCTGCGAACGCTGCCAGGAGTGGGTTCGCCTTCGCCCTCATCGCGGCCATCGCCAAGACCAAGCACCTCGCCGTCGTCATCGTCTTCAGGGAAGCACCCTACACGGCGGCCATCTTCTCCAAACACCCTCGCGTAGGGGGTCGCGTCACCGTCGAACTTGAAGTGGAGGGTGCACCGCCGGCCCAAGCCACGCGCGCGGGCAAACGTCTGCCAGCGGTGAGCCAGGGCCATGTTCCCGGCGATGGAGATCTCCACCACTACCCAGGAAGCCCTGCTACAGTAGCCGTCCGCCTGCAGCCAGAGCCTGCCAGGGGCATCGGCCGGCAGTTCACCATCAAAGAATCGGGGGAGCTGGAGCTAGTTGCCGGCTGGATCTGCCGACCACACGACAAACTTCGGCAGCACCTCTGCCGAGTGAAAGCGTGGCCGGGGAGGCCGCGCAGCCACGGCGCGTCTTCCTCCGCCGACTGGGCGGCCATCACCGCGCGAAGGACCACCATCGCAACCACGAGGGGCCACCACGGGAGTCGCGGGGTGCTTGCGGGGACGACCTCGGTCGCGCTTGGGCAGAGGGGAGCCAGGCCCTTCCCGGCGAGCCTTCCCCTTTTCCGCGGTCAAGAACCTCTTCGCGGACGTCATGGGACATGGCAAGCATCTGGAGCAAGGAGGAAGAAGAAGTAGGCGGGGAGAGGGGAGATGTGCAGCGGGGGCTTGCGCCCCTCCACATTTATATTCCAGAGGAGGCCAACCGTCGGCCTCCACGATCACAGGTAATCATGACTCTTTTTGCATGCAGCAGGGACTCGTCAAATCAGGCAGTTGTCAAGACAGCATGGGGAAGCGGAGATGGCCACGTCCAATCAACCGCCACGTGGTGACCAAGGCCGCAGGCTATTGTGGGTCTGCGGCGCTCTGCACTTGCCCTTTGGCTTTGCTGCTAAGCCAAGTCCGAGCACGCCTTGGGCCCGGGGGCTATTGTCGGTGTTCTGGGAATGGGGGTCCCCAGACATGCCTGCCTGTGGCCTACGGCAAGTCTCAAGCAGTGGCCCAGTACGACCCGTCTACATCAACCCAAGCTCAAGACCCTCGTGAGAGGCCAAGCCTCACGGGGCGGACGATGCAAGGCTTCCTCAGGGGCGGCCTCACCAGGCAGGCTTGCAAGGAGGCGGAGAGATCAAGGCAAGGAGTACCTCATGAGGTGCTCATGATGCAAGCCATGACGATCGAGACCAGCCAGGCGCCAGCCAGCGCAGTGTCCTCGTTTCCTCTTTGGTACAAAGGGGGCAAGCGCAGGCGCGGAGTATCGAGGCATCAAGCAAAGGTTTCCATATCGGTGCAACAAGACCAAGACCGGCAGGACGGAAGGACCAAGATCACCGTGGAGCCCAAGACGGCGTCATCGCAAGTGCCTTTGGCAGTTGAAGACCAACGTTAATCAGGATAGCTTGTACAAGCTGTCCCCCTTCAAAATGGCCATTGTTGGCTCCCTTCCCGCTTAAAATTTGGGAAGAGGACAAGGGCCTCTATAAATAGAGATAGCCACCACAGTAGAAAGGGATCAAATCCTTCCCTAGCAGAACAATGCACCAGCTCAAGAACACCCCTCGCGAGGCTGTTCTTCCTCTGTATTATTCATCATCGGCCCCAGAGGCAATCCACCTTACCACACACTAGATTAGGGTATTACACCACAACGGTGGCCCGAACCAGTATAAACCTTGTGTCCCTTGTGTTGATTCATCGTGTAGCTTAGATTCACGACAAGGATTTGGGGCGTAGATCGGTAGGGAATAGATCTTCGTGCGAACCCCAGAGTTCGAATCTCAATGGTTTTGCTGGAACCCTATATCCGACAGTTTTACGCCTCGCGGCGGCCCAAACTTGGGTGAAAACTGCCAGCGAGATCTCTGTCATGCTGCGCGACGTTCTCCGCTCTTTGTGCGACGTGCTCATCCCCCCTGGCGAATCACAAGGGCCTCATGGCCCCATAGGTGGCCGCGGTTTCCCACGACACCGAGCCACTCTGGACGACCAAGACCACCTATCTAGTAAGAAAACATCAAAAGTATGGAGATCACCGGATGACTGACGCCCCGGACGTTCGACCCCGATCGGACGTCCAACAGAAGCCCACCAAAGACAAAATGTTGGAAGTCCGATGCGTACCGGGTGTCCGATCCCCCTCGAGACGTTGGACAACCGGTAGCTGTCGGATGTTCGATACCTCTGAGCTGACTGCGAGTTGGGCCGAGGCCCATGTACCCCTTCGTCCACTTAGACTATATATACTCCTCCCCCTTTTTAGGCTTAGCAAAGGATTAGCTCTTTTGGGCGATAGAGCTTTGCTCATCCACTTGATACCTTCTCCATCGGAGACCAAGACCTCTATGGAGAAGTTCCCCCAAGTGGATTCAAGACCCCTCACGGGAAGACCCCTCAAGACCTCTTCACAGAGAATAACTACCGCCTCCTGTATCGTCCTTTGTTGCATTTGGATCTTGTATCTCCCTTCTGTTCATGGATCTAGCACATGTGTGATCGTTTCTTATTTATTTGATTGTTTCCCCTCTTGTTCTTCGTGTTCTTCGTAGGATCCCCCTCCATTTCGTAAAAGATTGTCTTTAGGGTATCCACCCTACATCATGTCCCTTCATAACTTTCGTCCATAGCTTATTTTTCGGTGTTGCACTACCTTATTTTTTGGCCAGGCCCGTGTAATTTTGAAACACTTCAGTATAGGTTGTTTTTAGATTCTCTTGTGGGGAAACAAAGTTAGGGTTGGTTTCGGACCCCTCCTACAAGGGGCCACGAAATTCCCCTACTCCTCCATATATACTACCCTCAAGGCGTTGTTTTGGCTTCGTGTTTTGTTTGGATTAAAAGTTCGCCATAGCTGCAACTTCGTGTACTTCGTTTGTTTTCAACAAATAGACCAAGACGTCACATAACCCCACCTTGATCAATAAAGATTTCATCATGTATTCGCAATATCTAGATTGCATTCTTAGTTTCTTGTATGTTCTTTGTTTGCTTTCAAGAAATAGACCCTCGTGGTCAGGTTGATCGTGCTCCGGCATGGTCAATCACCCCTTGGAAGTTGGTTTAGCGATTGCTGAGGCGCGACATCTCGCCCATTCGTTAGTCAGATCGTCAAGGTCGACTCCCATAGAAAACAATATCTATCTCATCAAAACATCGGTACACCCTCGCCTCTATCAAGTTGTATCAGATTTCCAGGTTGCTCGGTGAGATCTTACAGTTTTTCGTAGTTTAGATGGAGTCTTTTCTTCATTCCTATCATGCACGAAAAAGCCAAAAAATTAGGGTTTGTTCATCGTATCCCAACCAGTCTGATTGCATAATATTTTCTGTATTTGCTTTGTTGAAATTTCGGTTGCATCGTCGTGTCAAGTTATTGGTCTTAGCATCTAGTTTCCCTAAGAGTTTTGAGTTCTGTTCACAAGTTGTCACGCTGCGGCTGTACCGTCTTCATCATTGTTGCCATATACCACCATCACCAACATCTTCCTTACCACTGCCATATACATCTGCTTGTCCACCACCAATTCGAGTCCACATATACATCCGCATATCCACCACCAATCCGAGTCCACATATACATCTGCCTGTCGACCACCAATCCAAGTCCACATACACATCTTCCTGTCGACCACCAATCCGGGTCTTTTCATATTAGGTTTGTTTTCGTGATCCATCTATTTTACGATTTGTGTTTCCTTGCGTGAGTAGGTTTTGAAAAAAAGAATCTCGAGATCCAGGGCAGTTTATAGGCCAAAATTTTGACGACTGAAAATAATTTTTCCTATCCAATTTTTTGGTCCCAGGGAGCACTTTGAGACACTCGCCATCATAGTGACTTTTTGTCACACTTTTTGGTCGTCACTTCCCTGATTTCCGAAAAAAAGTGAAAACAAAATTTGTGTCCATCCTATTAGTTTTATTTGGGAAGAGTTTTGAAACACATGCCATTGTAGTGATTTTCCGCAAAAAAAATGAGCGCAAAAAAGGAAAATTTTTGTTTTTTCCACTCTAGATTTTGCCAATTTTCCTTATGCCACTCTAGGTTTTGACATTTCACTTTTGTCATTCTTAATCTTTGAAAATTATCACAATTGTCATTTCGGTGGGAAAAATAAAAAAATTCAGAGTGGCAATTTTGATAATTTTTGAAAGCAAAGAGTGGAAAAATGAAATAAAATTATTTTCTTTTGCCATAGAATGAAAATTGTGATAATTGTTAAAAACTAAGAGTGCGAAAAGTGAAATGTCAAAATGTAGAGTTGCATAACCAAATTGGTCAATCTAGAGTGGGAAAAACAAAAATGTCCCCAAAAAACAGCGCAAAAAAGTTCAGAGTGTGCTTTTTCCTTGTTCCTGTGCAGCACCATGATTTTATTAGTGTTCTAGGCTCGCATCTCTAGCACTATATAGCCTAGGACCACCACAGTACCATCGTTGAGCGTTTATTCATCTTTGCATATCTGAATTGTGTCGTCGTTCTCGGAACGGGGGTACCCAGACTTACCTGCCTGCGGCCTGCGGCGTGGCTCAGGGAGTGGCCCAGTACGGCCCATCTTGATCGACACATACTCAAGACCCTTGTGAGGGGCCAACCCTCGCGGGGCAGACGACACGAGGCTTCCTCGGGCACAGCCTCGTCAGGCTGGCTCGCGAGGAGGCGGAGAGATCAAGGCGGGGTACCTAACGAGGTGCCCATGATGCAAGCCATGATGACCGAGGCCAGGCGGGCGCCGGCCTGCGCAGAGTCCTTGTTTCCTCTTTGGTGCAAAGGGGGCAAGCGCAGGCAAGAGAATCAAGCAAAGGCAACCATTTTGGTGCAACAAGACCTAGACCAGAAGGGCAATAGGATGGAGGTCATCGTGGAGCCCAAGCCGGCGTCACCGTCAGGGTCTTTGGCAGCCGAGGGCCGAGTTTAGTCAGTATAAGTGTACTAGATGTTCCTCTTCAAAATGGCCAATAGTTGGCGCCCTTCCCGCTCAGTATTTGGGAAGAGGCCCAGGGCCTCCCACTATAAATAGAGCTAGCCACCGCAGAGACAAGGGGGAGATTTTTGGGGTAGACTAGTGAGAGAGAGAGGCGACTGAACTCACCCAAGCAGTTCATCGTACCAGGCAAGAACAGCCCCTCGCGAGGCTGTTTTTCCTTGTAATATTCATCATCAGCCCCTGAGGCAATCCGCCACACCACAAACTGGAGTAGGGTATTACACCACAATGGTGGCCTGAACCAGTATAAATCTCGTGTCCCTTGTGTTGTTCTTCGTGTAGTTTAGATCCTTGCGAGGGGACGAGACGTGGTTAGGTAGGAGGTGTGATCTCCGCATGCACCCCAGAGTTTGAACCTTGAGGGTCTGCCAGAACCCAAAATCTGACATTTGGCGCTCCAGGTAGGGGTGCGCCGGAGCTTTCCCTTCCACCGACCTGCTCTCCGCCAACACCGTGATTTGCCCTCATGAAGGGCAACGTGCCGCCCACTCCGGCCGCCAGCGCCAGCACGGGGGCCAGGGGGCTCCGAGCCTTGGCCCCCGCCTTGCGACAAGTGCGGTGGCCGAACAAGTTCAAGCCGGAGATGCCACCACGCTACAACGGCACGGCTGATCCGCTGGCTTTCCTCATGGCATACGAGGAGGCCGTCCTCGAGGCCGGGGGCAATGACAGGGTCATGGCTAACTGGTTTCCCATGGCCCTCACCGGCGTCCCGCGCCATGTGGCTGCTCCACCTGCCGACGGCTTCCGGTGGCCTCTTGGGGGGAGCTCCGCGGCCTCTTCCTCGCCCAGTACGCTGCACCGGCGCACCCGGCCGTCGCAGCTCTTCTAGGTGGCTCGCAGGAACCACCTTCAGGCTGCACATCAAGTCATTCATCCGCTAGATCGGCGCCGCTTCCGTGCTGCATGGGGCTCCTCCGGGCTGGGCGGCCCCTAAAGCCGATCTGGCCTTCAGCTCGGATGATCACCCCTCCAACTCAGCCTGCTCATGCGCGCTCCCAATGCAGTGCACCCCCACCATCTGTCAGGTGGCCATCACTAGGACCCTCATCGACGTCGGTGCTGGCCTCAGCGTGCTCTTGGTGGAGGCCTTCAGCGTCCTCCACGTACCGCCCGAGCGGCTTCAGCCCAGCAAGCCCTTCTTGGGCGTCGGAGGCGGCTCCACCAGCTCCCTGGGGCAGATCCGCCTTCCAGTGACCTTTGGCACCTACGACAACTTCCGCATGAAGCAAATCGACTTTGACATTGCCCCCAACGGCCTACCATACAACGCCATCCTCGGCTACCCGGCACTAGCCCGGTTCATGGCTGCAACTCACCCAGCGTACAACCTCATGAAGATGCCCGGGAGTAGCGGCGTCCTCACCGTGCCCGGAGACACCGGGGATGCATTGCAAGCACTCAAGATTACCTTCAAGGCCGCGGCGGTAGCACAACCCACCGGCTCAGACGCCCCTGAGCCCAAGGGGGCTGGACCGGCCAAGAAAAAACAACTATTCACCCAATACAAGGCGGAAACCAAGGAGGTACTGGTCGACGAGGACGGATCTCCTAGCGCCACCTTCACCATAGGCGACAACCTCAAGCCCAAGCAGGGAATGCCTTGGTGAAGTTCCTACGCGCAAACAAGAAAGTATTCGCGTGGGAACCTGATCAGCTAGCAGGGGTCCCGAGGGGCGTAATTGAGCATCACCTCAACGTGTGCCCCAACGTGCGCCCCGTGAAGCAGAAGGCGAGGCGGCAGTCCACTAAGAAGCAAGCTTTCATCGTCCAAGAGACCCGCAAGTTGGAGGTGGCAGGGGTCATTCGCGAGGTCCGCTACCCAGATTGGTTGGCTAACCCGGTTGTCGTGCCAAAGAAGGGGGGAAGGAACGCATGTGTGTCGACTTCACCAACCTCAACAAGGCCTGCCCGCAGGATCCATTCCAACTCCCTCGCATCAACCAGATCATCGACTCCACCACTGAGTGCGACTTGTTGTGCTTTCGGGATGCCTTCTCCGGCTATCACCAGAGCAAGATGGCAGTAGAAAATGTAGAAAAGACGGCTTTCCTGACTCCGTGTGGAGTGTACTGCTGTACATGCATGCCGTTCGGGCTGCGCAATGCAGGTGCGACCTTTCAGCGGCTGATGCACATCGCCTTGGGTCGGCAGCTCGGGAGGAATGCTGAGGCTTACGTTGATGACATTGTGGTGAAGTCTCGGGAGGAAAAAACCTTGATACAGGACTTGGAGGAAACCTTCACGAGCCATAACAAAGTGGACCTGCGGCTCAACCCGGAGAAGTGTGTGTTTGGAGTACCCTCGGGCAAGCTCCTGGGCTTCCTCGTATCCCTCCGGGGCATCGAGGCCAACCCAGAAAAGGTAAAAGCGGTCGAGGACATGAGCCCGCCGAAGACCCTTAGAGAGATGCAGAAGCTCACTGGGCGCATGACCGCACTAGGACGTTTCATCTCCAAGCTGAGGGAACGAGCGCTGCCCTTCTTCAAGCTGATGAAGAAGAAGGGCCCCTTTGAATGGACTGAAGAGGCCGACAAGGCATTCCAGGATCTCAAAAGGTACTTAACTAGCCATCCGGTGATGGTGGCTCCGCGTCCTCAAGAGCCCCTGGTGCTCTACCTTATGGCCACCCCCTACTCTGCCAGCGCAGCCTTGGTGGCTGTTAGGGAGGAGCGTAGGACCAAGGCCACAGCAACCATCCGGGTCAAAGCAAAGCAGGGCCAAGAGGGCCTCACTGAAATCGCGACTGCAGCCGAAAAGGACCAGCCGCTGCAGGGAAGCACACCCAAGACAGAAGAGGCCCCTCCTCTAAGCGACCAGCCGCTTGGGGCTCCATTGTCTCGGGAGGTGCCCCAGCCTCCGGAGGGCGCTAGCAGCGCCAGCACTCCCCACCTCGTCCAGCACCCTATGTACTTCGTCAGCACGGTGTTGCGGGACACGAGGGAGCGGTACCCCATGCCTCAGAAACTCCTCCTCGCGCTATTGGTAGCCTCGCGCAAGCTGCGGCACTATTTCCAGGGCCATCCCATCAATGTCGTGTCAGCATATCCTTGGAAAGGGTGCTCAGGACCCCCAACTCAGCTGGAAGAGTCGGTGAGTGGAACATCGAGCTGCAAGCGTTTCAGATAGAATTCAGCACAACTAGAGTCATCAAGGGGGCCACGCTTGCGGACTTCATGGCGGAGTGGGCGGAAGCGCCAGGCCTTGAGGCTGGCGAGGATCGATCACTCTCCCCGGGAAGCGAGGCACCGGACGGTTGGGCCGTGTCGGGGCGTTCTCCCGACACGGTGCGGGGGCTGGTGTGGTGCTCGTATCTCCCACTGAAGACAAGCTCTACTATGCCATTCAACTCTGTTTCCAGCATGGAGAAAAGGTCTCCAACAACATAGCAAAATACGAAGGCCTGATAGCAGGCCTGAAAGCCGCAGTCGCCTTGGGGGTGAAGCGCCTTACCATCAAGGGTGATTCGCAGCTCCTCTTCAACTTCTCCAACAAAGTATATGAGCCGAAGGACGAGCACATGGAAGCCTACCTCGCGGAAGTCCGCAGGATGTAGAAGCAGTTCTGGGGGCTGGAGTTGCAGCATGTGCCACTTGGCACCAATCAAGAGGCTGATGACATCGCCAAAAGGGCATCCAGGCGGCTACCTCAGGAGCCTGGCGTCTTCGAGGAGCGGCTCTTCAAGCCCTCGGCGACGCCATCACTGTCAAGCACGGCGCAGCCTCGGGAGAAGCTCCCCCAGCCACCTGCCTCGGGAGCCCCATTCTGCGGCCTGACCTCAGGAGCACGCCTGCTCCTGGCGCTGGAGCCTCAGGAAGGGTGCTGGATCACAGAGGTCAGGAGCTACCTGACACGAGGCATCTTGCCGGAAAAGGAGGAGGAAGCGGAGCGTGTGGCACGGCAGGCCACGACATACTACCTCAAGGATGGAGAGCTCTACCGGAGACGACCGAATGATGTGTCCTCACATTGCATTTCCAGGCAGCAAGGGAAGGAGCTACTGGCAGACATACATGGTGGAGACTATGGGCATCACTCGTCGTCACGGACTCCCGTTGGCAAGGCCTTCCGCAGCGGGTTCTATTGGCCCACGACACTCAATGACGCAGTGGAACTGGTGAAAGCTTGCGAGGCCTGTCAGTTTCATGCCAAGCAGATCCACCAGCCGGCGGGAGGTCTGCAGACTATACCCCTCTCATGGCCATTCGCAGTCTGGGGACTGGATATCCTGGGTCCATTCCTCAGGCGCCAGGAGGCTACCGCTACCTCTACATTGTCGTGGACAAATTCACCAAGTGGGCTGAGGTGGAAGCTGTCCGCACCATCCCCGGAGGCTCCGCGGTCAAGTTCATCAAGGGCGTCCTGAGCCGATTCGGGGTGCCGAACCGCATCATCACCGACAACTGTTTGCAGTTCACCAGTAACCTCTTCAAAACATACTGTGCTAACCTTGGAAAGCAGATATGCTACGCTTCGGTGGCGCACCCACGGAGCAACGGTCAGGCCGAGCGAGCCAACGCAGAGGTCCTGAGGGGCCTCAAAACCAGGACCTTCAAGAAGAAGCTGGAGGCCTGCGACAGGGGCTGGAATGACAAGCTCCAGTCTGTGCTGTGGTCTATCCGCACAACCGCAACCAATCCGACTGGCGAGACCCTGTTCTTTTTGGTTTATGGAGCTGAAGCCGTTCTCCCTCATGAGGTCATACGTCGTTCCACACTGGTCCTGGCGTTTGATGAAGCGCAGCAGGACGCCATGCAGGGACGGATCTCGTGCTGGGGGAGGAGCATCGCCGAGAAGCCGCACTGTGAGCAGCAAGGTACCAACAAGCATTGCGGCGAAACCACTGCCGCAACATCCGCCCCAGGACTCTTGAGGTAGGGGATCTCGTGCTCAGGCGGGTTCTCTCCAGGGAGGGACTACACAAGCTCTCTCCCATGTGGGAGGGCCCGTTTTAGGTTGTTCATGTTTCCAGGCCCGACTCCGCTCGCTTGGAGACCCAGGAGGGGGCGCCCATCCAGAACGGGTGGAACATCCAACATCTCCGAAGATTTTACCCCTGAAAAAGGCCCGGTACCTATGAAGAAGGCGAATGCCTCTAAAGTAGCCGCGTTTTGGAAAAGGCCCGGTGCCTATGAAGAAGGCGAATGCCTGTGAAGTAGCCGCGTTTTGGAAAAGGCCCGGTGCCTGTGAATAAGGCGAAAGCCTGTGAAGTAGCCACGTTTTGGAAAAGGCCTGGTGCCTGTGAAGAAGGTGAATGTCTGTAAAGTAGCCGCGTTTTGGAAAAGGCCTGGTGCCTGTGAAGAAGGCAAACGCCTGTGAATCTCGCCGCCCGTGACACTCTCACCTAATAATGAGTGGGTCTGTACACGCCCCGGAGTCTCCAGAGAGCCACCCTCGGGTCTCGGGGGCTCCCGCCCACGCCCAGTGGCAGCACTTAGCTCCGCGCTGGTGAGAATACGTCGAAGACTAGACTAGGTGCCGGACGCGGCTCCTTTCATTTGCTTTCCGCAGTTGGCTTGTTTGTTTCTATTTGAAGTATTTCTGAGGTTGTTACCGTTTCGAGCTCACGACCCTTCGCCCATTTCACTTGTTTGTTTCGTTTTCTCTCACGCAAAGTCTCACGAGGAAAGAACATGGGAACCCTAGCGAGTGTTTTTCTGCATGGTGGTTTGGGACTTCCCTATTCGAGTGTGCTGCGGGAGCACCCTTCCCATTCCGTGCCCCACGGGCATCGCGACACGATAAAGGGGCTTGGGTTGGTTGTCCTTGCTACCAAGGCTGGAGACTACCCCTACTGACTAAACCCTGCAGGAGACAAGGCGCACGATGAGGCCCTGGCCTCGGGAGGCGAGGACCGCAACGAGCTTTCCCCCCAAGATAAGTGATTTCCATGCATAAACACGCAGAACGAAAACATAGCGCAGAAATAGTAGAAACAGTGCACCAATTAAGCAGCGACAGTTCAACACGCCCCGTGGGGCGCCGGATTACATTCTTCTTGCACAGGAGAGAAAGGAAAGCAAAAGGGAGCACAACTTGCCCGGTGCCAACTCTGGGCAAAGGCTCGTACTGCCTCTGGAGCTCAGCTGGATTCCGCCTCTCGCTTCACCGAAGCGCGGTGTCGGGCCAACCCACTGCCCTCTCCCAGGAGAGCACAACGATGAGGGGGCTGGTCGCGACCGCCACTGGAGGAGCTGCCATTCGAGGGGGAGTCACCAGAGCTTGGTGGGCCTCGGGTACCACTGCCCGCGCGCCTCCCGCCACCTTCATCCCGATCAACGCCGGGGCTGGGCGCGCGGTCGCGGTCATCATCTTCGGGGCAGCATCCTGCGCATCGGCCAGCTTCCCCGAACACCCTCACGTAGAGGGTGGCGTCACCGTCAAACTTAAAGTGTAGAGTGCATCGTCAGCTCAGGACCCACGCTCGGGCAAACGTTTGCCAGCCGCGGGTCAGGGCCGCCTCCCCGGCGGTGGAGACCTCCAGACTAGCCCAGGAGGCCCTGCTGCAGCAACCATCTTCCCGAAGCCAAAGGCCGCCCGGGGCACCAGCCGGAAGTTCACCTATAAAGAAGCGGGGGAGCTAGAGCCAGGTGTCGGTCGGGTCCGCCGACCACACGACGAACTCCGGCAGCACCTCCGCCGAGTGAAAGCGCGGCCTTGGGGGTCGCGCAGCCCCAGCGTACCTCTCGTTGGCAGCCGAATGCCCACCGCCGCGCAGAGGGCTGTTCCCACGGCCACAGGAGGCCGCAGCTGGGGCCGTAGAGTGCTTGCGAGGGTGGCCCTGGCCACGCTTGGCCGGAGGAGAGTCGGGCCCTTCCTGGCGAGCCTTTCCTTTCTCCGCGGCCGAGAACCTCTTCGGCGAGGCCATGGGGATGGCGAGCGACAAAGAAGAAGACGGAGAGTAGCAGGAAGAGATGGACTAGAAAGGCCTGCGCCGTTCCGTACATATAGCCGGGGAGGCCAACCGCCGGCCTCCACGATCACAAGTAATCATGACCCATTTTGCATGCAGGGACCTATCAATTCGTGCAGTTGCCGAGGCGTCGTGGGGGAGCCAGGACGCCCACGTCCAATCAACCGCCACACGGCGCCCAAGGCCGCAGGCTGATGGGGCCTGCGGCGCTTCGTACTTGCCCCTTCGCTTCTCTGCTAAGCCAAGTACGGGCGTGCATTAGGCCCCGGGGCTACTGTCAGCGTTCTGGGAACGAGGGTACCCAGACTTGCCTGCCTGCGGCCTGTGGCGTGGCTCAGGGAGTGGCCCAGTACGGCCCATCTTCATCGACACATACTCAAGACCCTCGCGAGGGGCCAAGCCTCGTGGGGCGGACGACAAGAGGCTTCCTCGGGCACAACCTCGTCAGGCTGGCTCGCGAGGAGACGGTGAGATCAAGGCGGGGTACCTCACGAGGTGCCCATGACGCAAGCCATGACGACCGAGGCCAGGCGGACGCCGGCCTGTGCCGAGTCCTTGTTTCCTCTTTGGTGCAAAGGGGGAAAGCGCAGGCAAGAGTATCAAGCAAAGGCAACCATTTCGATGCAACAAGACCAAGACCAGCAGGGCGGCAGGATGGAGGTCATCGTGGTGCCCAAGCCGGCGTAACCGTCAGGGTCTTTGGCAGGCAAGGACCGACTTTAGTCATGATAAGTGTACCAGATGTTCCCCTTCAAAATGGCCAATTGTTGGCACCCTTCCCGCTCAGTATTTGGGAAGAGGCCCAGGGCCTCCCACTATAAATAGAGCTAGCCACCACAGAGACAAGGGGGAGATTTTTGGGGTAGACTAGTGAGAGAGAGAGGCTGCTAAACTCACCCAAGCAGTTCATCGCACCAACCAAGAACAACCCCTCGCGAGGCTGTTCTTCCATGTACTATTCATCATCAGCCCCTGAGGCAATCCACCATACCACAAACTGGAGTAGGGTATTACGCCACAATGGTGGCCTGAACCAGTATAAATCCTGTGTCCCTTGTGTTGTTCTTCGTGTAGTTTAGATCCTTGCGAGGTGACGTGATGTGGGTAGGCAGGAGGTGTGATCTCCGCTTGCACCCCAGAGTTCGAACCTTGAGGGTCTGTCAGAACCCGAAATCCGACACATTGTGCGTTTAACTCTCCCTGACAATCGCTCTATCGAAGCTTTGAGAGTTTTGGCTACAACGGTTGCTGATCACCGCCTGCTACTGGGTAAGAATGGGTAAGAATTTGAGATTTGCTTCACGAATTTGTGACACAGCACCACCACCACTTTCTAGTAGTATGTAGCATCATATTCTTGTGTGTTTCTGTTGCTGCTAACCATGGCAGGACCACAAGCCGACGAGATTGACTGGGAGAACATGATGAAGAAGGAGCTTCATGATAAATTTTACCAAATGTTGGGTCAACAAGTGGAAGACGTGATGGCCAATTTTGGAAAGGCCCTAGAGAGGATTGATGATATTGAGAAGACAATTGACACCAAGTTAGACGCCAAGTTCGATGAATTACTCGTGTGTCTACCACAACCACCACCCGCTTTTTCTCCAGCATTGCAACAACAACAACCACCACCTCCATGTCGCAATCCAATAGGGCGAGCGCAGCGTGTTCCTCTTGAGCCAGGACAAACTTCTGGTGCTGCTGCTACTGCTGTTGATGCTTCTATAGCTCCTGCTGCTACTATAGAGGTGCAGGACCATTACGAGGATGAGGTTGATCAAAATTAGAACTATGTGCAATCACTAGCACCACCACGACCAGGATGTCCTCATGCATATGATCGCAACGGTATGGATGCACCACCACCTGAGGTATGATATCAAGACAATCTTCCTAAACTAAAATTGAATATTCCACCATTTGAGGGTACATATGTTCCTGATATATATCTTAGTTGGGAGTTAGAAACTGAAAAATGTTTTACATGTTTACAATATCCTGAGGAGAGACGTGTTCCTGCTGCTGTTTGTGCTTTCACTAGTTTTGCATGTGTTTGGTGGTCTGAACATTGTAGATTATATCCTATTCCAGTTACTTGGGATGCTTTGAAAACTGCTATGCGTACTCGTTGGGTTCAACAATATTATCAACGTGAATTAATTCGAAAATTGCAGTGTTTAAGACAAGGGAAAAATTCTTTAGTAGAGTGTTATCAGGAATTACAAACTGGCATGATTAGATGTGGTATTGTTGAGCATAATGAAGCTATGCTTGCATGTTTTATGGGTGGATTAAATAAAGAGATTCAGAGCATTCTAGAGTATGAGGAGTATAATAATATCACTTGTTTATTCCATCTTGCTTGCAAAGCTGAACGTGAAGTGCAGGATCAACATGCATTGGCGTGAAATATTTTTTCTACAGGTCGATCTTCATCATGGACACCACGTACATCCTCTACTCCCACAACTGGCTAGCATGGAGATGGCGGAGAAGCTATCTCTCATGGCAAGGCCACATTCACTTCCTTACTACATCCAATGGTTCAACAACAGCGGCAAGGTTAAGGTAACACGTATTGTTCAGGTGCATTTTAGTATCTTTACATATGCTGATTATGTTGATTGTGATGTGGTACCCATGCAAGCATGTTCCCTATTACTTGGTAGACCATGGCAATTTGATAAAAATTATGTACACCATGGTAGAAACAATCAATATACTCTTGTTCATAAGGATAAACATATTACTTTGCTTCCTATGACTCCTTATTCCATTTTGAAAGATGATATCAATAGAGCTAATAAAGCAAAACAGGAGAAAAGTAAGAGTGGAAATCAGATTGTGGGAAAAGAATTTGAGCAACAAATGAAGCATAATAATAAACCATCTAGTGTTCCTTCTGAAATTAAATTGAAAAGTACATTTTTACTTGCCACCAAATCTGATATTGATGATCTTGATTTTAGCAAATCTGTTTACTATGCTTTTGTGTGCAAAGATGCATTATTTTCATTTGAGGACCTGCCTTCCTCTTTGCCTCATACTGTCCCTAACATTTTGCAGGAGTTCGCTAACGTTTTTCCACAAGATGTGCCACAGGAATTACCACCTATTTGCGGGATTGAGCATCAGATTGACTAAATCCCCAGTGATTTGCTGCCAAACCATGTGCCATACAATACCAATCCAGAGTAGACGAAGGATATTATGCGTCAAGTATAGGAGCTACTCGATAAAGGTTATATACGCGAATATCTTAGTCCTTGTGATGTTCCTATTATACTAGTGCCAAAAAAGGATGGTACGTCGCGTATGTGTCTTGATTGTAGAGCCATTAATAATATTACTATTCTTTATCGTCATCCTATTCCTAGGCTAGATGATATGCTTGATGAATTGAGTAGCTCTACAATATTCTCCAAATTGGTTTGCGTAGTGGATACCATCAAATTCATATGAATTTGGGAGATGAATGGAAAACAACATTTAAAATTAAGTTTGGTTTATATGAGTGGTTAGTCATGCCTTTTGGGTTAACTAATGCACCTAGTACTTCCATGAGATTAACCATCAAAGTTTTACGTGCTTTCATTCGAAGATTTGTGGTAGTCTATTTTGATGATATATTGATTTATAGAAAATCTTTGGAAGAACATTTGGAACATTTATGTGCTATTTTTAATGCCCTATGTGATGCACGTTTGTTTGATAACCTTGGGAAGTGCAACTTTTGCACCGACCGAGTATATTTTCTTGGCTATGTTGTTACTCCAAAGGGAATTGAAGTTGATAAAGCCAAGATTGAAGCTACTGAGAGTTGGCCGGAACCCAAAACAGTAACACAAGTGAGGAGTTTTCTTGGACGCTGGTTTCTATAGGCGTTTTGTGAGAGATTTCAGCACCATTGCTGCACCTCTCCATGAGCTTACAAAGAAGGATGTGCCTTTTTTTGGGGGTACCACACAGGAAGAATCCTTCAGGGTATTGAAAGATAAGTTGACACATGCTCCTTTACTCCAACTTCCTGATTTTAATATGAATTTTTAGCTTGAATGTGATGCGAGTGGAATTGGATTAGAAGATGTGTTATTACAAGATGGCACACCTATTGCATACTTTTCTGAAAAATTGAGTGGGCCTAGTCTGAATTACTCTAGTTATGGTAAGGAATTATATGCCCTTGTTCGGACTTTGGAAACATGGCAACGTTATTTATGGCCCAAAGAATTTTTTATTCATTTCGATCATGAATCGTTGAAGCATATTAGAAGTCAAGCAAAACTGAATCATAGACATGCTAAATGGGTTGAATTCATTAAGTCTTTCCCTTATGTCATTAAACACAAGAAGGGTAAAGAAAATGTTATTGTTTATGCATTATCTCTTCTTTATGCTATGCTTTCACAACTTGACTTTAAAATATTTGGTTTGGAGACCATCAACGATCAATATGTGCATGATACTGAATTTAAAGATGTATTGCAGAATTGTAAAGAAGGGACAACATGGAACAAGTTCATCGTTAATGATGGATTTGTGTTCTGTGCTAACAAGCTATGCATTCCAGCTAGCTATGTTCGTCTTTAATTGTTGCAGGAGGCACATGCAGGAGGATTAATGGGACACCTTGGCGAGAAGAAGATGGATGATGTACTTGCTAAACATTTCTTTTGGCTAAAGATGAGATGGCATGTTGAGCGCTTTGTTGCTCGCTGCACTACATGTAAAAAAGCTAAGTCATGACTCAATGCTCACGGTTTATATATGCCTTCTCCTGTACCTAGTGTTCCATGGGAGGATATATATATGGACTTTGTTTTGGATTTACCTCGAACAAAGAAGGGGAGGGATAGCATATTTGTTATCGTGGTTAGATTCTCGAAAATGGCAACTTTATACCATGTCACAAAAGCGATGATGCTGCTAATGTTACTGATTTGTTCTTTCTTTAAATTATTCGCTTGCATGGTGTGCCAAATACTATTGTTTCAGATCATGATAATAAAGTTTCTTAGCCACTTTTGGACATGTTTATGGGCTAAGTTGGGGACTAAACTGCTTTTTAGTACTATTTGTCACCCACAAACTGATGGCCAAGCTGAAGTAGTCAATAGAACATTGTCTAAGATGCTTAGGGCTGTTTTGAAGAATAATAAGAAAATGTGGGAAGAATGCTTGCCTCATATTGAATTTTCTTATAATCTTTCGCTGCATTCTACTACTAAGATGTGGCTTTTGAAATTTTATATGGTTTCCTACCTCGTGCTCCTATTGATTTGTTGCCTCTTCCATCTTCGGAGAAGGTTAATTTTGATGCTAAACAATGTGTTGAATTGATCTTAAAAATGCATGAGTTAACTAGGGAGAACATTGAGCATATGAATGCTAAATATAAACTTGCTAGAGATAAGGGTAGAAAACGTGTTGTATTTGCACCTGGAGATCTTGTTTGGTTACATTTGTGTAAGGATAGATTTCCTTATTTGCGCAAATCAAAGCTAATGCCATGTGCTGATTGTCCTTTTAAGGTGATAGAGAAAATAAATGATAATGCATATAAACTTGAGCTGCCTGCAGATTTTGGGGTTATTCCCACTTTTAACATTGCAGAATTGAAGCCTTATTTGGGTGAGGAAGATGAGTTTCCATCGAGGACGATTTTATTTCAAGAAGGGCAGGATAATGAGGTCATCAGTACCATTGTTACACCCACATCCCCTGCTGCTATACATACTGGACCAATGACTAGAGCTCGAGCACACCAATTGAATTACTAGGTACTTTTGTTTCATGGTGAAAGTTCTAACGTTTATGAGAATATGATGCTGCCTAAATTGGATGCATTTGTGTTGATTACTAATGAAGGGCCTAGCATGGACAAGAGGGATGAACACTGGAGCAGGATCAAGCATGGAGATGAAGGCTGATGAGACATGACTACCTTGGATACGACCAAAAATATTGCATACACGCATATTTGTGAGGTGATTTCTAATGAAAACTATTCAATAATTTATTTATGTTATCCAGAAAAAAAATACTTCACAGACTTTTGTGCCATGTCTAGTTGCAGGTGTATGGGACATTTGTACAATCCACATATGAAGATAAGGGCTAAAGGGGCGTTTAGATGCTGTGCAAGAAGTTCTCTCACATAACTTTTAGCACAAGAGAAGATAGAGTCCATGTCTCTCACGTTCTGCACTCACATTCAGACTGCACAGATATAACCGATTTAAAACACCAATTTCTCTTTCATTCGGACTCCGAAGTGGGTGATTCTTTTTTTGTTGGAAAATAGATTTAGTGCACTTTCCAACCTAATTAAATTCACCTTCAAATTCATCCGGAGCGTTGAGATAATGAAGAAACAATTTGACACGGTAACAAAATCCGAGTCAAACTATAAGTCCAAAGGTGTTGCATCACCTCCACTTGGGCCCATGATCCTTGTATGACCTAGATATAGTTTTACGCTTCCTTGGGACATTCCTTGGCCGCCACCCCTTGCTGCCATATAAGTAGATCCATCTAGTAGCTTTTTCCTTAGGATTTGTTTAGTTAAAAGTTAGCCATTACAACTTCATGTACTTCATTTGTGTCCAACGACCAGACCAGGACCGCTCTCGGATCCCCACTTCTATTAATACTACATATATATATTCGCAATATTCATATTGCATTATCATATTCTTGCTTGTTCTTCGATTTCACACAAGAATAGACACCCGTGGTCAGGTTGATCGTGCCCCAGCGTGATCAATAACCTCTCGGAGTTGGTTTAGTGATTGCTAAGGCGCAACATCCTTCACGTTTCTAGTTAGATCGTCAAAGTCGGGTCCGGTGCCCATCTTCTGGTATATAAGTTTTTTTGACCTACAAAAAAAATAAAGGGGGAGACTTTCAGGACGGAGCACCGCCGTCTCGAGGCGGAACTTGGGCAGGAGCAAGTTTGCTCTCCAGCGGAGCGATTCTGTCCGGGGAACTTCTCTCTCGGAGGCAGAAATCATCGTCATCATCATCAGCAACAACTCTCCCATCTTGGGGAGGGCAATCTCCATCAACATCCTCACCAGCACCGTCTCATCTCAAACCCTAGTTCAGTTGTATTCAATCTTGTTACCGAAACTATAGATTGGTGCTAGGGTGTGACTAGTAGTGTTGATTACATCTTGTAGTTGATTACTATATGGTTTATTTGGTGGAAGATTATATGTTCAGATCCATTATGCTATTTAATACCCTGCTGATCATGAGCATGTTGATTATTTTTGAGTAGTTACTTTTGTTCTTGAGGTCACGGGAGAAATCATGTTGCAAGTAATCATGTTGCAAGTAATCATGTGAATTTGATATGTGTTCGATATCTTGATTGTATGTATGTTGTGATTCCCTTAGTGGTGTCATGTGAATGTCAACTACATGACACTTCACCATATTTGGGCCTAAGGTAATGCATTATGGAGAAGTAAATACATGTTGGGTTGTGAGTGTGATAGAAACTTAAACCCCAGTTTAGGCACTATTCCGTAAGGGACCGACTGGATCCTAGAGTATAATGCTATGGTTCGAATTTATTCTGAATACTTTTCTCGTAGTTGTGGATGCTTGCGGGAGGGTTAATCATGAGTGGGAGGTTTGTCCAAGTAAGAACAACACCTAAGCACCGGGCCACCCACATATCAAATTATCAATCTAGCGAACACAAATCAAACCAACATGACGAAAGTAACAAGATGAAATTCCCGTGTACCCTCAAGAATGCTTTGCTTGTTATAAGAGACTGTTTTGGCTTGTCCTTTTTCTAAAAAGGATTGGGATACCTTGCTGTATACTTATTGTTACTATCGTTACTTTCTCATTTCAAATTATCTTGCTATCAAACTACTCGCTACTTATAGTTTCAGCACTTGCACACATTACCTTACTAAAAACTACTTTTCATTTCCTTCTGCTCCTCGTTTGGTTCGACACTATTACTTATCAAAAAGAGCTACAGTTGATCCCCTATACTTGTGGGTCATCAAGGCTATTTCTAGCACCATTGCCGGAGAGTGAAGCGCCTTTGGTAAGTGGAATTCGGTAAGGAAACATTTATATATTGTGCTGAAATTTATTGTCACTTGTTACTATGGAGAACAATCCTTTGAGGAGTTTGTTCGGCGTATCTTCACCTTGTCTAGAACCACAATTAGTTACCCCTCAACCTAATGCACCTACCGAAAAATATTGAATATGAAATCCCTTCGGGTATGATAGAACAACTGCTAGCTAATCCTTATACAGGAGATGGAACTGAATATCCTAATATGCACTTGATACATGTTAAACAAATTTTGGACTGTTTAAGCTTGCAGGTTTACCCAGGGATGAAGTGATGAAAAAGGTTTTCCCTTTATCTTTGAAGGGAAAAGCATTGGCATGGTATAGGCTATGCGATGATATTGGATCAAAGAATTGGAATCGTTTGAAGTTGGAGTTCCATCAAAAAAATTATCCTATGCATCTAGTTCATTGTGATCGGAATTATATATATATTTTTTGGCCTCGTGAAGGAGAAAGTATCGCTCTAGCTTGGGGGAATATTAAATCGATGTTATATTCATGCCCCAATCATGAGCTCTCAAGAGAAATTATTATTCGGAATTTTTATGCTCGACTTTCTCGTAATGATCAAACCATGCTGGATACGCCTTGTGTTGGTTCTTTTATGAAGAAAACTATTGAATTCTGGTGGGATCTTTTTGAAAGAATTAAACACAACTCTGAAGATTGGGAACTTGACGAAGGTAAAGAGTCGGGTATAAAGCTTAAGTATGATTGTGTTAAATCTTTTATGGATACATAAGCTTTTCAAAAGTTTAGCACTAAATATGGACTTGACTCTCAGATAGTAGCCTCCTTTTGTGAATCAGTTGCTACTCATGTTGAACTTCCTAAAGAGAAGTGGTTTAAATATCACCCACCTATTAAAGATGAAAGTAAAGAACCAGTACTAGTTAAAGAAGAAACTATTACTACTAGAATCAGGAACTTTGCCGTCAGCTGGTTCTTTGCAGTCAGCTAACTGATGGCAAAGACGGTCTTTGCCATCAACTTGAGCAAAACGGACGGCAAAGAAGCAGCTGAAGGCAAAGAAATTGTTTGCCGTCCGCAATATCTTCCCTGTTATCTAGCTGATGGCATAGAACCTTTGTCGTCTGCTAACAGACGACAAAGAGGCAGGGTGGACTGCTAGCGAGACCTGCCTAACGGCCACTTTCTTTACTGTCCGCTAGTTGATGGTAAAGAATCTTTGCCGTCTGCTAGCAGACGGCAAAGAAAGTGGCCAAACTAACATCTGTTAGCTAGGCTCTTTGCCGTCTACTAGCGGACGACAAAGAGTCATGTCCTATCAATCAAAATGCCCAGCCCTACCCCTCCCTCCCCACATCTCTCTCACTTCCCTCATCCCAACCTTGCTCCACCGCCCTGCCCCGGCTGCCCCGTTCGCGTCGGCCCGCCTCGCCGCCCCGTGGTGTCGGGTTGCTTCGGCCCACGACACTGCCCTGTCTGTGCCGGCTTGGGCCGCCTTGCCGCCCCGGCTGCCCTGGACGCCTTGCCGGCCCGCCCCGCCGACCCGCCTCGCCGCCCCGGCCGCTACAAGGTGAGAACTTTTTTTGTTTTTTTAATTTAGTTTACTTAGGTTTAGTACAATATAGTTTAGGTTTTGTTTAGTTTAGTTAGTTTAGTTTTGGTTTAGTTTAGTTTAATTTAGGTTAAGTTTTTGGTTTAGTTTAGGTCTAGTTTAGTTAGTTTGGTTTATGCTTAGTTTAGTTTAGGTTTAGATTAGTTTAGTTTAGGGTTTCTGGTTGATTTTGAACATGTGAAATTTGTTGTTATTTTTTTAGTTAAAGCATTTATTCCCGCATCGACATTGACGATGCCTATCCCGCATCCCCTTCGTCGACTCGATGGAGGAGGCCTGCTCGATCAAAGGGACCATGTCCGAGACTGGGCTCCGCCGGGCTGGTACTGGGAGGTTCCACCTTCCGAGGGCCGCAACTTGGTGAGGAGCTAGCGCACCGTTGACCAAAACCTTGTTTGGTGGTGGTCGCATGGGCCAGTGACGGCGCCGAGGCTTTTGGACACCGCGGAGGTAGTACTTAACCGTGTCAGCGAGGAGGACGAGCACGTCCGTCGCTACATGGTTGCGTTGGAAGACAGGTTCGACAATACCTGGCAGGTTCTTCAGGGACCTCACTGGAGCTATGATCCTGTTATGGTTCCTTTTCTTTGGGTGTCCACCTCCCACGCCGATACTCGTCGTTCGCTACGGTTCTAGCTGTATTAGTGATGCTATATGTATTATACTAGTGGAGATGTATTAGTGATAATATTCGACGATGTACAGACGCAACAGATGATGTATTTTTGCTTATTGAATGCATGCTAATTTAGTTTACCTAGGGACGAGCGGGTTAGGGGGTTCCTCGGTGCTGATGGTACCCTAAATAGCAAGTATCGTCAGTGCGAGACACATGTGGCCGTCGGTCTGGAATACTACATCCACGTCCCACAACTGATAGAGTGGTCCTGCGTCCACATCAACAGTTCTCGGCATTGATGGCGGTCAAACATCATCGCAAATTTTTCTGGCAGCCTCTGAGATGACGATTGAAATCTAAGTGTTGAAACTTGAAACACCCAAACTGACTCAACTCGGTTTGGTTATTTGAACTTTCAAAACTTGGCTTTAAGCCTCATTGCAAAGGCTGCCAGACAAATTTGCTAAGGTGTTCGACTGTCATCAGCCACCAGAACTATTGTTGCGGGACGCCGGGTGTCGGGGTCTCTTGTGGGAGGTGGATCTAGTGTTCAATGCCGAAAGCCTCATGTATCTTGCACAGATGATACTTGCTATTTAGGGTTCTATCGATGCCAACGGACCCCTAACCCGCTTGTCCCGTTGTAAATATTTAGTTAGGTTGACGGAAAAAACAATATTGCTATAAAACTCATCTTTCAATTTAAAAGTGCAGTTTTTTCGTTGCTGCGAGGGTCTAGTGTTCGACGAGCTCCGCCCCTGCATTCGTGGGTTAGCACAAATGACATCTCCTCCGCCCCTTGATTTGCTCTATTCCGGTCTTCGTGCCGATGAAACTTGGTAGCTATAGGTGTCTTCAATCATCAGTATGCGTGACCACTATGCGTCTCCCGTTCGAAAGGGTTACATCTATAAATATGCATGCATTTGGATTTTTATAACCGTGATTCTTTCGAATTGTCCAACATTATCCATGGACAACCCGAGTATGTGCATCCTCACCATAATTTTAGGAAAGTCAAGCAGAACATCATCAATGGTAGAGTTGTGAAAGACTCTGCACCACCTTCGTTCACAGGCCAAGAGATTCTGGATTAGTTAAATGCTCTCGAGCCAGATCTAGAGCGCCCAGGGTATTTCAAGGAGTATAATTCGCAACATGCCTAGACTCAGAAGACATGCTTGTGGGATCTACCTTAGTTCAAAGACCTCCTTTGCCCACACAACATCGACGTGATGCACACTAAGAAGAATATCATCGAGGCACTTTTTGGTACATTATTTGGCATAGATGGGAAGTCAAAGGATAATACTAAGGCAACAGTCAATCAGGAGGCGCTAGGTCATAGACTGTTACATTACATGCAACCACCAAAAGGAAAGAAGAACTAGACAAAGCCAAAGGCATGGTTCAATCTTGGAAGGCCATCTATGAGGGAAATTATCTTGTGGGTGAAAATGCAATTGATGTTCCCCAATGGGTATGCAGCAAATCTAAAAAGGGGAGCTAGTCTTGATAAATTGAAGATATTTGGTCTCAAGAGTCATGATTGGCACATATGGATTAAGCGGGTAATGTCGATGATGTTGCATGGATTCATCCCCGAGGATGAATGGCTAGTACTGGCAGAGCTGAGCTATTTCTTCCGTGTTCTTTGTGCTAAAGAACTATCGCCTGACCTGGTATAAGAATTGGAAGAGTTGGGGCGCGGAGTTGATCTGCAAGTTAGAGAAGATATTTCCGCCGGGCTTCTTTAATCCAATGCAGCACTTGATTTTGCATCTCCCAATAGAGGCAAGATTGGGGGGGCCTGTGCAGAATTGTTGGTGCTACACAAGTGAGAGGATGTAGAAGACGCTTCGAGTAAAATGTAACATTAAATGTAGAATTGAAACATCGATGGCCGAGGAATTCATTACTGAGGAGGCGGCAAACTTCGTGACAGCACACTACGAAGCCAAACATCATCATTTGCATAATCCGAAGCCTCGGTACAATGCCGGCGACCCTAAAATGGGTCGATCCAACATCAGCCTATTCAAAGGGGATCTGGCACTAGTCGGTGCTTCTAATTCCTTAACATTGGATTTTGAAGAATGGCAGACCATTTCGTTGTATATCTTCAACAACCTAACAGAAGTGAGGCCGTACATTGAGTAAGTTCTCGGTACATTGTTTCACAACCTTTAATTCCTTTGAAATGCTCTTATTCCCGGATAAATTTGATACAGTTGATACGTTGCCAAATTCTCATATGGAGCAGTGATCCAAAAGGATTCCATCAAAGAGTATGAGCTTCTGGCAAAGCATAGAGGCGGTATCCTGATTTCATCTCTTGGTTAAAACAAACGGTAATTTCCATTAGACCATTTCATTTGTTCATCTAATTTGTGGCTAATGCAACAATCCCTTTTGTAATAAACTTGTAGGCTAATTCAGAGCTTATGGACGCCGAATTGAGACAAGTCGCTAATGGTTTTAACTATAAGGTCCGTTCATTTGACAAATACGACATCAACGGGTATCACTTTCGTACCTATGGCAAAGAGCTATGTATGGCAGACCGAAAGTCTAGAAATTGTTGTGTCTCTGCTATCGGCAAAGGAGATACTAATTA
This sequence comes from Triticum aestivum, assembly GCF_018294505.1. Lineage (NCBI taxonomy): Eukaryota > Viridiplantae > Streptophyta > Magnoliopsida > Poales > Poaceae > Triticum > Triticum aestivum. The sequence goes on from NC_057801.1 coordinate 300,394,920, forward strand.
TATGGAATAGTTGAAGCAATTTATGAACTTCAATTCTATGGTGCAAACCCACCAAATGGCGTAGTCTCCAAATGTTATTGGTTCCAGCCAAAGGAGACTAGAAGGACTCATGGACATATAGGGCTAGTGTAAATCAATCAAAGCACCCATTCGAATGTTCCCAATGTCTATATTATGGCTCAACAGGCAACCCAAGTTTTCTATCTACCATGGGTCTGTCAAAATGATCCTAATCTCAAAGGTTGGGATGTCGTTTATGAAGTGCCGCCACGTGTTAGACCACCTCCCCCAATGAAGATGATTATGAACATCACATTAACCCAGAGACATATGAAGGAGAATTCTTCCCAGAAACATATCTTTCCAAAAAAAGTTTCAAGAACCGCTCTACTTCACCCCAAAACATTGAAGTAGACAGAACCCGACTTCACCCCTCAGCTGGAACAAGAAGAGCCTGAACTAGAAGAGGTTACTGCTGCGGATGACCTATCAATGCTTGATAGATTACGCAGAGGTGGCCTTCCTCATTATGATACATTTATTAATGATGATGATGAGCACGTCATTACTGATAGTGATGATGATGATGCATTTATTGATCCCGAAGCATTTATTGAACCAGATTGTTACTAGGTATTAAATTTCTTATGTTGTACTTGATTTGTATAGTTACTTGTATGATTTATATAGTTACTTGTATAATTTTCTTACTTTCTATGATTGTTATACATAGTTCCATGGTCCTGATATCCATCCCCGCCTGTCCTCGCCTGCTTTATGATTCTGATGTGGTAAATCCTCTTTTATAACTATTTGTTGCATTTAGCATTTTTGACAACTATGGCCATCAAGTTGACACAGAGATATTTTAATTTAGGAGGTATGTGAACCGGAATTTGCAACCGACCCTCTTGTCGAGAAGTTAAATTTAGTTGAAAAATAAAATGAGTATTTGAAAGAAAAAATTAAAAGAAAATTGAAGAAGAGAAGATGACATTGGAGTTGTATGTTGCCATTGTGGTCATGATCACAAGATGAAGATGAATGCAGTGCGCTTGAAGATGGAAGTAGTGCGCTTGAAGATTAAGAAGACTAGAAAATATGCCATTGATAATGAGGCTTGGTATCATTATGTCGTTGGATCAATTGTTACCTTAGTTGCGATCTTCATCGCATTTGTTGTGATGAGTGTAAGTTTTCTCTAGTGTTTTACTTAACAAATGCATACTTAGCTACTTTCCGCCTAAATGGCATAACTACCTAAATTAGACAAAAAATAAGCTATACTTAGCTTTCTTTCCTAAAAAATGTCATGATAATCTTTGTTACCTCCAAAATGATATAGACTTACCTTACTTTCCTCGAAAATGACATAATAACCTTAGTAAGCTCCAAAATGACCTATTTACCTAGCTTAGCTCTAAAATGACCTACACTTAGCATTTTTACCTAGCTTAGCAAAAAAAATGGCTTTTTTACCTACCATAGTTAGAAGAAGAAAAAGAAGAAGAAGATAAAAAAGAGGAGAGGAGAAAAACAAAGAGAAGAAAAAAATCTTCTTCTTCTTCTTCTTCCTTTTCTTCCTTTTCTTCCTCTTCTTCTTCCTTTTCTTCCTTCTCTTCCTCTTCTTCTTCTTCTTATTATTTTTCTAGCTAGTCTTCTTCTTCTTCTTCTTCTAACTTGCTTCTTTCCCAATTTGCAGATTTGCTTTAGATGAGGAAGCTTGCGTTGATGGATTCTACTCTTCTCTTTATGATTCCATCTTGTTTTGATTTGATTTATATGAGGAAGATTGCTACCTATATATGTATGGATGGATGAAACCATTTTATGCTTGTTGTTAGATATGTTGGCTATGTATATGTGTTGGCTGAAACCATTTGCTATGTATATGTGTTCGATGATCATATCCACTATGCAGGGATATGATTTTCTATGTATATGTGTTCGTATGCTTGTCGAAAGTATTTTCATATGTGTATATATATATGTGAAATTCTGTCAAATTGAATGAAATCAACAAAAAATAGAAAAATAGGGGCTGTATAGACTCTTTGCTGTCTGCTGGCGTACGGCAAAGAGCTTTGCCATCAGCTAGCGGATGGCAAACATGCCACATGTCAGCCACCCGTGCAACCTGGGGTAGTAGGCTGGCTATTTGGTAGCTTTGCCATCAGCCAGCTGACGGCAAAGAACGTTGCATCTTTGTCGTCTTCGAGCTGACGGCTAAGTTACCAAATAGGCCAGCCCCCCAGGTGCTGCCATGTGGCATGCTATGCTGCCCGTTGGCCGACGGCAAACAATCAATGTTCTTTGCCGTCCGCTGGCAGATGACAAATATGCAAAGGTCTTTGCTGTCTACCTACAGACGGCAAACCACGCCATTAACCCCTTAACGGACCTAAGCTGACATGTGTGTCGTCCAGCCTCTTTGCCACCTGTCAGCAGACCGCAAAGCCCTTTGCATCTTTGTCGTCCGCCAGTAGACGACAAAGAAGCCTTTGTGGTAGCCTGTTCAGCCGGACGTGTTGTCGTCTGCTGGCGGACGGCAAAGGTCTTTTCCATCTGCTATGTGTTCCTTTGTCGTCAGCCGTGTCGAACGGCAAAGTTCCTGATTCCTGTAGTGTATACTTTATAATGTTGATCCAGTTGTTCCTTCTGCTTATATTTAGAAACCACCTTTACCTGTTAGGATAAAAGAACATGCTAAAGTTTCAACTGTGGTTAACAAAAGCTATCTTAGAGCACCTAAACCTGATGAACAAATTAAAGTAGAACCAGGCATTGCCATGGTTAAAGATCTCTTGGAAGAAGATATGGATGGGCATGTTATTTACTTCTGCGAAGAAGCTGCTCGAATTTCTAAACCTGATGGAAAAGATAAACATAGACATGTTGTTGGCATGCCTGTTATTTCAGTTAAAATAGGAGATCACTGTTATCATAGTTTTTGTGACATGGGTACTAGTGTGAGTGCTATTCCTCTATATCAAGAAATTATAGAAGACATAGCACCTATCGAGTTAGAAGACATAGATGTTACTAGTAAACTTGCAAATAGAGACACCATATCACCTTGTGGGATTATTAGAGATGTTGAAGTCTCGTGTGGGAAAATAAAATATCCTACTGATTTTCTTGTTCTTGGTACCCCACAAGATGATTTCTATCCCATTATCTTTGGAAGACCTTTCTTGAACACAGTAAATGCTAAGATAGATTGCAAGAAACAAATTGTGGGTGTTAACTTTGGTGATGAGTCTCGTGAGTTTAATTTTCCATGTTTAATAAAAATCATCATCAAAAAGAATTGCCTAGTAAGGATGAATTAATTGGTCTTTCTTCTATTGTTGTGCCGCCTACTGATCCGTTAGAGCAATACTTGGTAGACCATGCTAATGATTTACATATGCATGAAAGAAATGAAATAGATAAGATCTTCTTTGAATAACGTCCTCTGCTTAAACCCAATTTGCCTATTGGAACTCTTGGTGTCGGAGTAATGGGCCACGGGTAGGCTCACCCGAGTCCCTGGATTTATCAACACTTTGGGCCAGCTCCGCCTAGCTGGACCCCAAGCTGAAGCTCCGCCCTCTGGGACCGGCTGGCTCAGCGGTCGGCTGCCAGAGGGCGGCTGAACCAAGCCTACGGCGCTCCGAGTGACCGGCTCCTGGCGGCCGCCCTCCAGAGAGGGTGGCAACGGGCAGGAGGCCACCTCACGACTACGATGCGTCCGAGCCCCCATCGAGAGTACAAGTCGAAGCATGGCTACAGTGAAGCACGTCGCCTCCAACGCTTGAGACAGGCGTGGCTATAGTGCTCCGTACAGACGGAGATCTCTGCACGATGGAGCATTATGCCGTATCTACCCTGACGTTGCTCCGGGCAGGCAGAGTTCTGTTCCCCACGACGGCCTGTTGCTACGGCCTACCGGAGGCAGGCCCTATCGGGCAGTGACCCCAAGGAAGACGGCGGAAGCTCGACCAGACTGATTCGGGGGGGGGGGGCCTCCAGCAGGCGGCCGTCCCTTGTCTCGAGGCCAGCACGCCATTAAGCTGATAAGACCAGTTGTGGCTACAGTGGCCTCCCGCCAGGTGGTGGGACTTTAGCCACGCTAAGATGACCAAGCCCCCATCACCAACGACACGACTACAGTAAGCAGCCACCAACCAGTCGGCGGGGCCCACCAGGCGGCGGGCCCCAACGGTCGGCCGAGAAGCCGGAGGCTAGAGACACTGACAGCCGGGCCCAACACCCGGACGAATTACCATTGTACCCCTGGGGGGTAGGCTTATATAAACCCCCAGGTCACCCATGCAAAGGGTTCCCACTCCATTAGAACTAGCCACTCCCCTAGAGCAGGAAGAGAGCTAGCCTTGCCTCCTTGTGCCTCTAGCACACAGCTCCAAGAGGACCATTGTATCTTTGTGCCTTAGTGATCATGCGGAGACCCCGCAGAGCAGGACTAGGGGTGTTATCTCCTAGGAGAGCCTCAAACTTGGGTAAATTAGCTGGTGTTCGTGTCTACACCTTATCCCGCTTCCAGGCACTGGCGGCGTTCTACTCGCTCCCACCATGATAAGCCATCCATTGGCATATGTCGCACCCAACCCCCGACATTTAACGCCCACCGTGGGGCGAGGTGCACCGTCTCCCGGAGATCTACTCTGGACGGGAACCATGTTCCTTCCTGGCGAGCGAAGCCAGCCCAGCACGCCCGACGGCGTCAGCCTTGACGCGCTGCACGGCGCAGAGATCGCCTGCGCAGTGAGCTGCCTGGCTGACCTCATTGGCGAGATCGACCTCTCTGACGAGCCGGCCTCCGACGCGGGCACTAGCTGCCCCGAGAGCCGCCTCATCGGTGTCACATCCCTAGTTCTGGCCTGTCCTATGCTTGCTTCCATCTGTGCATCATGTTTAAATTTTTGAAACTTGAACTGAGGAATTCAGAAGCCTCAAAACCCTAAATAAAAGAAGGGCAAAAAAAACCCTAAAATCTCATTCATTGTTCCAAAATGCTCCTCTTAGATGTTTAATGTTTTTGGCAAGGGTTTTGATCCAAACCAAAAATAATGAACATTTTAAAAGGATTTATTTTTGGGACTTTGAATTTAAATCATTAGCTATTTGAATTTGAATTATATTCATATAACTAGAATATAATTTCAAATACCCCTGAAATATTTTATGAGTTTTGGAAAAGTCCATCTAGCCAAATAAAAATATTCAGAGGAGTTTTTGGCATTGTTTGAATTATTTTAATTTCAAAAGAGCGGCAAAAGATTAAATAAAAAGAAAACATAACAGAAATATAAAAAAAGAGAGAAGCCCAGCCACTTACCTGACTTACATGCCTGGCCCAACTCCTGTTCTGGCCCAGCCCACCACCGCCTCCTTCTCTGTCGCCTTCCTCCTCTGCCAGGAGGATGAGCGCGTGCCGACGCGCGCACGGCCACCGCACGCCACCTCCTGCTTCCCCCGGCCTCCCTAGCGACGCCACGACGACGCCCCTTGTCCCCTCGCTCCTCTTCCTCTCTCGTTGCTCCCTCTCTCCTCCCCTGGCTCTCTTCCCTGAGCTCACCCGAACGGAGCCGCCGCCACCGACGAGCTCCACCATGGCCACCGCCTTCCCCTCGCCTCTCCTACATGCCCCGAAGCCCCGCCCTCGATCGCCGCTTCGCCCCAACCTGGCCCCAAGCGCTGGGACGGCCTGCATCGCCGACTGCCTCATCTTCTTCCTTCTCAGGAGCCGGTCGCCGCCGACGTCGATTCGCCGCCGACAGGACGTCCCCAAGCCCGCTGACCTACCCTGCCGCATCCCTGTGAGCTCCTGCTCCTTTCCCCCTCTTGCTCGCCCCTCCATTCCCGTCCCCTAGCCCCGTCCTCCGACCATGGCCGAGCTTGCCGCCGCCGTGCCATGTCGTTGCCGTGGCCACAGTCGCCCCCGCCCATTTTTGAGCGTGTCTCCGTGCTCACCGAGCTCCCAGGAGCCGAACGCGTCCAGCACCGGCCCCTGCCGTGCATCGTAGCTCCTTCTCCCCTCCCAGCCGAACTCCGGTCGCCGCCAAAGCTCGTCGCCGGCGAGAGTCCGGCTGCCCCGTGACCACCCGTCTGGTCCATTAGACGCGCGAGTGCAAGAACTCCTCCCCGGTGCGCTCAGCGCGCCAAACCATCGCCCCTAGCTCAAATCCGAGCCGCGCCGCCGTTCGGAATGGTCGCCGCCGGCGATACTCCGGCGACTGCCGACGTGGCACGCTTAATTAGTGTTAATGATCCAACTTATTAACCCCTAGAGCCACTGATAGTGGGACCCACATAATTAGGTTACCGGCTAACCAAAATAGTTAGATTAATTAATAAAATGTGTGGACCCACGCGTCAGCATTGACCCGCTGACGTGGCCGTTGACCTGGTCCCACCCGTCAGCCACACAAACCAACCCTGTGTCACTGACCAGTGGACCCCACTGGTGAGGTTTGACCTGGGAAGCCCAGTTGACTCTGCTGACGTCACAGTGACGTGGTGCTGACGCCATAAATCATTTTCTGGATTTAATTAAATTTAGAAAATGCCCTAAACTTCAAAAAATCATAGAAATTCAACCGTAACTCCAAATCAAATAATTTATATATGAAACATTATCAGAAAAATCCAATCTATCCATCTGTACCATTTTCATGCATGTTAGAACAACTTATAGCTGCTGATTAGCACAAATCATATAAAGGGCATTTAAATAATCATATATGGAGTCGGAATTTGAATCATGTATTCAAACCAACTTCATTTAAATCATAGCTAGGTGCATTAGCCCAAAACACATTCATATTGCCATGTCATAGCATGCATCATATTGTGCATTGCATTGATCGTGTTTCTTCTGTGTTTGCCGGTGTTGTTCCCCCCCCCCTCGATAGACGTTGTACCGATGACGTGATCGTTGACACTGATGAAGACTCAATGCTATCTTCAGAAGTGCCAGGCAAGCAAAACCCCCTTGTTCATTCCGATAGAATCCCACTCTCTCGCTCCTGCTCTCTTTTACTGCATTAGGACAACAACGACATATTTGTTACTTGCTGCGGTAGCTGAACCCTTTTATCCTTTGCATGACCTATCATTGCCACAGTAAATAGATGAAACCCACTAGCATGAGTAGCAGTTGTTTGAGCCCTGTTGTGCCTACTCATTCATGCTTGTTTGTCATGCCTGCTACTGCTTAGAGTTGAGTCAGGTCTGATTCGTCGGGAATGAATCGGAGGTGTATAAACATGTCCTACTGTTGAGAGCTAAGTGTGTGAACACGATTTGGTAAAGGTAGCGGTGAGAGGCCATGTAGGAGTACATGGTGGGTTGTCTCATTGCAGACGTCCTCAGGAACTGAGTTCTGTGTTTGTGATCCATGAACAGTTACTACCACACATTGGGTTCCGGTAACTCGACCCCTCTCGACTTATTAATTAACATGATCTCTGTCCAGGAGTTGCAACTAGTTTCTGGTGTTTGTAGGTAGTGTTAGTAGTCTACCAAGTGGCACCCGGTACAGGTGGGCTTGGGACAGACTAGGCACAGTGGCACGGTGTACCAAGCGGCACCCGGTTGGTGGGCTTGGGAACCCTGCTCACATCGTTTGGGGCCGTGAGTGACACCCCGGCCGGATCTCCTTGCGGATGGAACCCGAATAGGCGATAAACCTGGACTAGAGACTTGTTCGGTTAGTCAGGTCGTGGCTGACTCCCTCGCCCGGCTTCCGCTTGAAGGTTTCCGAGGTACATGACGTGTACAGGGCGATAAGTGGCGAAAGCGTGTGTGAAGAAGTACACCCCTGCAGGGTTATCATTATCTATTCGAATAGCCGGATTCCTCGGATATGGAAACTTGGACCCCTTGCATAGTTCATAGACAAGTGAAAGTGGATACTCTAAAATACGCAAGCTAAGCGTGAGTGCTATGGATGGCGTTCTCGTAGGGAAACGAGAGCGGATCCATTGTGGTGTATTGATATGGTGAATATGTGGACTCGTGTGCGCCACCTTAGCTTGTTACCTCAGCTACGATCTTGTGCCCTCGGCAGGATCTGGTAGATAGTCAGGCTTCTCAGCCTTTTTCATTTATAGTTGTCTGTACTCAGACATGTTAAGCTTCCGCTTGTGCTTTTGACTTGTATGCTCTGATTGTTGGGTCATGTGACCCATGTTTGTAATATCTCGCTCCTCGGAGCCTATTGAATAAATACTTGAGTCGTAGAGTCATGTTGTGATGCCATGTTGTATTTGCACATATCGAGCATATTGTGTGTATGTGATTGAAATGCTTGGTATGTGTGGGATCTGACTATCTAGTTGTTTATCCTTAGTAGCCTCTCTTACCGGGAAATGTCTCCTAGTGTTTCCACTGAGCCATGGTAGCTTGCTACTGCTCCGGAACACTTAGGCTGGCCGGCATGTGTCCTTCTTCGTTCCTGTGTCTGTCCCTTCGGGGAAATGTCACGCGATGAATACCGGAGTCCTGTTAGCCCGCTACAGCCCGGTTCACCGGAGTCCTGCTAGCCCAGTGCTACAGCCTGGATTCACTCGCTGATGACCGACACGTTCGATGCTGGGTCATGGATGCCTGTCCCTGTAAGTTAGTGCCACTTTGGGTTCACGACTAGCCATGTCAGCCCGGGTTCTTTGTCATATGGATGCTAGCGACACTATCATATACGTGAGCCAAAAGGCGCAAACGGTCTCGGGCCAGGTAAGGTGGCACCCGTGGGAATACCGTGCGTGAGGCCGCAAAGTGATATGATGTGTTACATGCTAGATCGGTGTGACTTAGGATCGGGGTCCTGACAGCGTTGGTATCAGAGCTTGACTGCCTGTAGGATTACCAAGCCAAACTGGTCGAAGTTGAGTCTAGAAGTTCTTTAGTTATATAAGGGAATTGATTGTGGGATGGAACGTAAGGCTCTTTTTACTCCTTATACCTTATGCCCTTCTGATCTGAGTCATCTTATCTTTCCTACGGCGTTAAGGAACTAGGCTTTCTCCTCTTTCTATCAGGATCACGTGTTATTAATCCGTAGACTTATAGATTGTTGGATTTAAGTCTCAGTTCAGTTCCTACTATTTCTGTATGTTAACTGTTGATCTCCAAACCTTGATATTTTGCTTCTGAGTGGTTATGCCACCATTTTTGTGATTGTTTCAAATCTTTTTGAGCATTTACAGTCGTTATGCTGTCCGAGTCATCCCAGGTTTCTAAAGAGTCTGATGCATTTGCAAAATCCTTTCCCTCTGGTTTCGATGTTCCTTTATGCCAGCTCAATCACACTAATCGTTGAGTTGAGGTATTCTATTGCCTTGACAATTATGTTGGAGTTATTATTATGACCCTAGGTGTCTCAGGGGATCATCTAGTGGTCTAGCCATGATTTGTGTCCCAGTGTGATGATTCTGGCCTTTATCCTCGAAAGCATCCCGTGATGCCACTTAGTAGTAGGTATTCTACTCCTGGGTTTTGAACCCGAGATTCACCCTACTTGCTTCATGTTGATAGTTTTGCTCGTTCCTTTAGGTTATTAGTAACACTTGCATTAGTCCTCGATGTTCGTGGTATTTCCTTCTTCCAAATAGTATGAACCGTTTATGGCAGATGTTCCTCGCTCATCGAAAGATCACAATCAGAGTGCTCTCGATGGGTTCTCGATTCTATATTGTGACTCTGCCAGTTCTACCTTTCTGCATGGGTTATCCGGAAGAAATATGTTGAATTCGTTCGACATGCTAGTCCATGCATCCACAACTTGGAAAATCATATGTTCCTTTGAGTTGTCCCTCTTTAGTTGTTTTCCGGACCTCGTCTATCAATTGATAGTTAAGAGTATGCGTGCAATCGTTCATCGATACCTATTACTCTTGTGGTCCATCAAGCTATTCTATTCCAGAATGACTAAGAGAAATGAACTCCAGTACCTCATCCATATCTAGGATTGGGTCAAGGTAGTCATGCTCCGTAGATCAAAATGCCAGCCCAGCTTTTGATTCTGTTCTACCCTGAAGTATTACCGTCTTTATGTCAGGATTTTCAAGAGGATTGCACCGGCTCTTGTGAATTCTTGATGTAGTGATACTTCTCGCCATCGTTAGTCATTTCTCGGTCCCCGTGTTGTTGAACCAGAATGCCGACAAGTGAATCGTGATGTGTGAAATCAATACTCCTAGCAACCTTGTTGCTTGGTAGTTAAAGGGCAATAATTTCATTCTTAGCGTGTTGGTTTTTGAATGATCATTCTAAGACTGATTGTGCTACCTAGTCCTTATTTCTGGTGCACCCTCTAATCAATGAGTTAGGATTGTGTCAATACCTTGCTCTGTTGATCATATCGTCTTGCCCTGAAAAGCAAGGTCGTTCTCGAGCTTAATACCATATTGGTGGTTCGTGATTTTCCGAAGATCTTCTCGGAAGTATTACCAGGTTGTCACCTGACCGCTATGTTGAGTTCGTGATCAAGATGGTTTATTGTAAACCACCCTTTCTCCAAGAATCTGTGTTGGATATCCCTGAGCTAGTTGGTTAAGCTAGACAACAACTTGGAGAATGGGAAGATAAAATCTTACCTAACTTAGTTCGTTTCAAAGGGATATCCTGGTGTTGGTGTGTTAGTTGAAGAAAGAAGATATCTTCATCGATTGGTCCCTGTGATCAGTTATTGGACCTATTGTCTTATAAAAAAACTTTGATTGAGTATGGGCTATCGTCAAATCAAATCAGAACCAACGATATTCGTAATGTTGTCTTACTCGTGGTTTTTTCTTGAGCATACACCATTATATTCTTTGGTCTGACCAATGCTATCACCGTGTTCACTTAACTATGGAATTCCTTTTAAAAGGGAACCCGGATGAATTGTCGTTGAGCCCATTGACAACATCCTTATCTCCTCCATGATTTTGTTGAACATTAAGTTAGTGTTGGAAACTTTTGAAAGCATTTGTTCATGCTAGCTCATGAAGCATATGTTCGGATGTAAGAAGTGACTTCCTCTAATTCATGTGCATTTGGTGCAAGTTGCCGCCGTGGGTTTGAGAAAGGTTTGTTTTGTTTCCTCTGGAATCGTCCCAAGTCAGTCATGCATGTGCAAAGTATAGTATGGTTTGGTAGATTAATTACCTCCACTCCATGTGTGTTCCCTAGCACCCCAAGCCACTGACTGATTTGTTCTAGGAGAAGGAGTTCTTTTTAAGAGCTAACCCGGGCTTAATCAAGAACTTTGATATCCTCGATGATGGTTCCCAACCAGAACTCGGTAGTGTTTTATTATAAGACTACTACGTGGCCATGCTTGTCTGGGACAACGTGTTCACATGTTTGTAGCAGAACCAGCTCATGCTTTGGAGCTTACTATCGTAGTTCATTCCCCGAGAATCTCGCAACGTCATCTCGTCGATTTGTGTTGCAAACTTTCGTTTTTCTTCCTAGACTCGATGAGTCTGGAATATCCTGACACCAACCAGATCTGAATCTCAGGCAGATATGATGGTTTGGAACATTTCCCAAGAACTATAATATCGGTCCCTCGGAAACCGGTAAAGTGGATGTCGTGGCCAACACACCCAGCCGGAAGACCTGTTATTCTAATATCTTGATTGAGGAAGTTGGCCACCTCCCCATAAGGATCTCGTAGAACTTACTCTAGTAGTTGTTCCTTATGGATTTTTGTGCTCCCGAAGTCCGATCTTTACTTGATGTTCTAGATACTATACCATTTCTGTGAATGGGTTACACTAGCACATCAAGGAGAACATTAGAAGCGGAGTGCTAAATGTCTCTCGGCCGATCGTCCAGATTTTGTCTCCTTGGCCTCGCAAGGGTGAAATCTTAGAAAGTGTTATCCTCCTTTGCATCTGCATCGTCCATCGCTGGTCATCATGGTAGTATGTTGTGTTGTCAACACCCTTGACATGGATGTTGGTAAAACCTTGATGATTGTGGAAATGCTCAAGTTCTTGAGAGCACGCACAAGCGTTAGGTGTTACCATCGGCACTAACTAGGGTTGCTCTCAACTTCCTCGGTTATGCTATAACTTCTCAAACAGTGGATTCACTCTCGATTATTGGGTTCTTCCCTAGTTACCAGAATCATTCCCAGCATTTGCATTTTGTTCCCAGCTTGCACTGCCAATGTGCCATTCTACCATGGGTCCCTTCCATTTCCAGTGATAAGAAAATTCATCCATTACGTTGTCTTCAACAAGGTAATCCACATCATCCAAGTCTGAGTATGCCATTCTACCGACCCCCTCCAATCGATCGCTCGAGAATTGCCTTAGGTTGGTTTAAATAGTTTCAATGATCTCTGAATCAAAGGTAATTCTTTTTGCCACTTAAGGGGATATATCTACGAGTCACCATCCTTAAGGTGCCTCGTGGTGATGTCATGGCAACTCAACTCCTTGCTACGTGACAATCGTTTACCACCTTTTTAACTGTGGAATTATTGTCTACCTAGTGAACCTTCATCATCTGTTCCACTCCATCTTCTAGATATGTGTTTCGTGTCTCAGCTCAAGAGATGTTGCTATGTCTCATTCTGTGAGTTAATCCTGAGTTGTTCGACCTTCAAGAAGACCGATCATTCTAGAGTCTCCTTCTCCTCTCATTGTCATAATTGGAGTTCTCGGAGCAAGACATCAAGACAAAGATGGTGATCAACTCAGTGTTCCTATGAAGTGCAAGTTGGATCGTGAAGATTGCGTTAGTTGCGTTCCCCTTCATCCTACCCTACGCTTGAATCTCGGGACGAGATTCTTGTTTAGTGGGGGCGAGTTGTCACATCCCTAGTTCTGGCCTGTCCTATGCTTGCTTCCATCTGTGCATCATGTTTAAATTTTTGAAACTTGAACTGAGGAATTCAGAAGCCTCAAAACCCTAAATAAAAGAAGGGCAAAAAAAAACCTAAAATCTCATTCATTGTTCCAAAATGCTCTTCTTAGATGTTTAATATTTTTGGCAAGGGTTTTGATCCAAACCAAAAATAATGAACATTTTAAAAGGATTTATTTTTGGGACTTTGAATTTAAATCATTAGCTATTTGAATTTGAATTATATTCATATAACTAGAATATAATTTCAAATACCCCTGAAATATTTTATGAGCTTTTGGAAAAGTCCATCTAGCCAAATAAAAATATTCAGAGGAGTTTTTGGCATTGTTTGAATTATTTTAATTTCAAAAAAGTGGCAAAAGATTAAATAAAAAGAAAACAGAACAGAAATATAAAAAAAGAGAGAAGCCCAGCCACTTACCTGACTTACCTGCCTGGCCCAACTCCTGTTCTGGCCCAGCCCACCACCGCCTCCTTCTCTGTCGCCTTCCTCCTCTGCCAGGAGGATGAGCGCGTGCCGACGCGCGCACGGCCACCGCACGCCACCTCCTGCTTCCCCCGGCCTCCCTAGCGACGCCACGACGACGCCCCGTGTCCCCTCGCTCCTCTTCCTCTCTCGTTGCTCCCTCTCTCCTCCCCTGGCTCTCTTCCCTGAGCTCACCCGAACGGAGCCGCCGCCACCGACGAGCTCCACCACGGCCACCGCCTTCCCCTCGCCTCTCCTACATGCCCCGAAGCCCCGCCCTCGATCGCCGCTTCGCCCCAACCTGGCCCCAAGCGCTGGGACGGCCTGCATCGCCGACTGCCTCATCTTCTTCCTTCTTAGGAGCCGGTCGCCGCCGACGTCGATTCGCTGCCGACAGGACGTCCCCGAGCCCGCTGACCTACCCTGCCGCATCCCTGTGAGCTCCTGCTCCTTTCCCCCTCTTGCTCGCCCCTCCGTTCCCGTCCCCTAGCCCCGTCCTCCGACCACGGCCGAGCTTGCCGCCGCCGTGCCATGTCGTTGCCGTGGCCACAGTCGCCCCCGCCCATTTTTGAGCGTGTCTCCGTGCTCACCGAGCTCCCAGGAGCCGAACGCGTCCAGCACCGGCCCCTGCCGTGCATCGTAGCTCCTTCTCCCCTCCCAGCACGAACTCCGGTCGCCGCCAAAGCTCGTCGCCGGCGAGATTCCGGCTGCCCCGTGACCACCCGTCTGGTCCATTAGATGAGCGAGTGCAAGAGCTCCTCCCCGGTGCGCTCAGCGCGCCAAACCATCGCCCCTAGCTCAAATCCGAGCCGCGCCGCCGTGCGGAATGGTCGCCGCCGGCGATACTCCGGCGACTGCCGACGTGGCACGCTTAATTAGTGTTAATGATCCAACTAATTAACCCCTAGAGCCACTGACAGTGGGACCCACATAATTAGGTTACCGGCTAACCAAAATAGTTAGATTAATTAATAAAATGTGTGGACCCACGCGTCAGCATTGACCTGCTGACGTGGCCGTTGACCTGGTCCCACCCGTCAGCCACACAAACCAACCCTGTGTCACTGACCAGTGGACCCCACTGGTCAGGTTTGATCTGGGACGCCCAGTTGACTCTGCTGACGTCACAGTGACGTGGTGCTGACGCCATAAATTATTTTCTGGATTTAATTAAATTCAGAAAATGCCCTAAACTTCAAAAAATCATAGAAATTCAACCGTAACTCCAAATCAAATAATTTATATATGAAAAATTATCAAAAAAATCCAATCTATCCATCTGTACCATTTTCATGCATGTTAGAACAACTTGTAGCTGCTGATTAGCACAAATCATATAAAGGGCATTTAAATAATCATATATGGAGTTGGAATTTGAATCATGTATTCAAACCAACTTCATTTAAATCATAGCTAGGTGCATTAGCCCAAAACACATTCATATTGCCATCTCATAGCATGCATCATATTGTGCATTGCATTGATCGTGTTTCTTCTGTGTTTGCCGGTGTTGTTCCCCCCCCCCTCGATAGACGTTGTACCGATGATGTGATCGTTGACACTGATGAAGACTCAATGCTATCTTCAAAAGTGCCAGGCAAGCAAAACCCCCTTGTTCATTCCAATAAAATCCCACTCTTTTACTGCATTAGGACAACAATGACATATTTGTTACTTGCTGCGGTAGCTGAACCCCTTTATCCTTTGCATGACCTGTCATTGCCACAGTAAATAGATGAAACCCACTAGCATGAGTAGGAGTTGTTTGAGCCCTGTTGTGCCTACTCATTCATGCTTGTTTGTCATGCCTGCTACTGCTTAGAGTTGAGTCAGGTCTGATTCATCGGGAATGAATCGGAGGTGTATAAACATGTCCTACTGTTGAGAGCTAAGTGTGTGAACACGAATTGGTAAAGGTAGCAGTGAGGGGCCATATAGGAGTACATGGTGGGTTGTCTCATTGCAGCCGTCCTCAGGAACTGAGTTCTGTGTTTGTGATCCATGAACAGTTACTACCACACATTGGGTTCCGGTAACTCGACCCCTCTCGACTTATTAATCAACATGATCTCTGTCCAGGAGTTGCAACTAGTTTCTGGTGTTTGTAGGTAGTGTTAGTAGTCTACCAAGTGGCACCCGGTACAGGTGGGCTTGGGACAGACTAGGCACAGTGGCACGGTGTACCAAGCGGCACCCGGTTGGTGGGCTTGGGAACCCTGCTCACATTGTTTGGGGCCGTGAGCGACACCCCGGCCGGATCTCCTTGCGGATGGAACCCGAATAGGCGATAAACCTGGACTAGAGACTTGTTCGGTTAGTCAGGTCGTGGCCGACTCCCTCGCCCGGCTTCCGCTTGAAGGTTGCCGAGGTACATGACGTGTACAGGGCGATAAGTGGCGAAAGCGTGTGTGAAGAAGTAAACCCCTGCAGGGTTATCATTATCTATTCGAATAGCCGGATTCCTCGGATATGGAAACTTGGACCCCTTGCATAGTTCATAGACAAGTGAAAGTGGATACTCTAAAATACGCAAGATAAGCGTGAGTGCTATGGATGGCGTTCTCGTAGGGAAACGAGAGCGGACCCATAGTGGTGTATTGATATGGTGAATATGTGGACTCGTGTGCGCCACCTCAAAAGTGTTACTTGCAGTCGTAGTTTAGGATAGCCACCGAGTCAAAGCTGGCATGCTGCAGTTAAACCCCACCATCCCCTTTGTTGATAATGATGCATATGTAGTTAGTTCTGATGTAATTCTTGCTGGGTACATTTGTACTCACGTTGCTTAATTTATGTTTTTGCAGAGAGACTTCAGTCTCACTAGTAGTTCCACGTGGACTTTGACGTTTAGCTTGTTACCTCAGCTACGATCTTGTGCCCTCGGCAGGATCTGGTAGATAGTCATGCTTCTCAGCCTTTTTCATTTATAGTTGTCTGTACTCAGACATGTTAAGCTTCCGCTTGTGCTTTTGACTTGTATGCTCTGATTGTTGGGTCATGAGACCCATGTTTGTAATATCTCGCTCCTCGGAGCCTATTGAATAAATACTTGAGTCGTAGAGTCATGTTGTGATGCCATGTTGTATTTGCACATATCGAGCATATTGTGTGTATGTGATTGAAATGCTTGGTATGTGTGGGATCTGACTATCTAGTTGTTTATCCTTAGTAGCCTCTCTTACCGGGAAATGTCTCCTAGTGTTTCCACTGAGCCATGGTAGCTTGCTACTGCTCCGGAACACTTAGGCTGGCAGGCATGTGTCCTTCGTCGTTCCTGTGTCTGTCCCTTCGGGGAAATGTCACGCGATGAATACCGGAGTCCTGTTAGCCCGCTACAGCCCGGTTCACTGGAGTCCTGCTAGCCCAGTGCTACAGCCTGGATTCACTCGCTAATGACCGACACGTTCGATGCTGGGTCATGGATGCCTGTCCCTGTAAGTTAGTGCCACTTTGGGTTCACGACTAGCCATGTCAGCCCGAGTTCTTTGTCATATGGATGCTAGCGACACTATCATATACGTGAGCCAAAAGGCGCAAACGGTCCCGGGCCAGGTAAGGTGGCACCCGTGGGAATACCGTGCGTGAGGCCACAAAGTGATATGATGTGTTACATGCTAGATCGGTGTGACTTAGGATCGGGGTCCTGACAGTCGGCCTCCTCGACCAGCTCCATGTCACCAGTGAGCCCGCTGTGGACCTGGAGTCCGTCGGCTCGACCGATTCGATGATCGTCGACTCCGACACGACATCGCTCGATGCGTTCCCCACCAATGTGGTGGTCTACGACAAGTCGCCTCCTCGTGAGAACAGTGGCGGGAGCACCGTCACGGAGGTACTCGTCATCAACAGCGAAGAGCACTCGGACGGGCGTGCTCAAGATCCCCTCGACGCCACTCTGCGCGACCTCACGGCGCCCATTCCCGAGGGCGTGGATGCTGAGGCGCTGGAGACACGCCGCCTCCAGCTTCTCGAGAATGCTGGCCGCCTGGCCAGCATGTGCCGGCTTTAGGACGCTTATCGGCGCGAGATGGAATGGGTCGTAGGCGGCACGCCGGCTCCTGGGGGTCCTAGCTGCCTCGGCACAGTTCGGCGGCGTGGCGCGACCATTGCCAGCATGTTTGGGGCAGAGCGCCCCATCTACGCCACGCCTGCGGAGAACATCCGGACCGCCCAGGCGGTAACAGATGAGCTGCACAAATACGACGGCGACGAGCGCCGCCACATGACGGAGCGAGTCCAGCAGCTCCTAGACGCGGCAGCCACGCAGCACGAGGCCGCCTACTGCATCGAAGTCCCAACTGCACGAAACAACGAGCCGCCCCCACGCCGAGATCATGGGGCGACCTCCCGGATGCCGACTGGTGGCGCCCGCGGAGGAAAGGGCAACGAGCCAGCTGCTAGCCGCAGTAGTACGTTCCTCTCCATCGAGCGAGACGAGGAAGGCCGCCCTCGTGCAGTAGAGCGGCGAGGCGACATACCGCCTCCCCTACCTCGTGGAGCGAGGTACCCCACTCCGCCTCCTGTCACGCATCCGGCACTCGGCGACCGCCTTGGCCGTCGAGAGGGAGTCGGAGAGAATGATGCTCGCCATCGGATTGATCGTCTCAACCGATCCCTGGCACTTAAAGAAGAAGATGCACTGGGCCCGCCCTATTTCGGCCCCCGAATCCGAGATGAGCCCTTCCCCAAGGGGTTCACCTTCCCGTGAGATACGCCCAAGTACACCGGCTCCGTGAAGCTGGAGGACTGGCTGGTCGACTACTCCACGGCCGTCAGCATAGCAAACGGCAACAAGCGCCTTGCCGTGAAATACGTCCCGCTCATGCTTCAAGGCACTACCCGGACGTGGCTCAACAGCCTGAAGCCCCGCAGCATCAACAGCTGGGTTGATTTCACTGAGGTCTTCATCCGCAACTTCACCAGCACCTCCAAGCGGTCTCCCAAGCCCCGACAGCTCTCCTTGTGTGTCCAAGGGCCCATGGAATCAACTCGCGACTATCTCACGCGCTGGACCGAGCTACGCAATTCCTGCGAGGGCGTGCACAAGGTGCAGGTGATCAAGTACTTCACTGCCGGGTGCCGAGAGGGCAGCCTCCTCAAGCATCGACTCCTCTGCGACGATCCTGAGGCCCTCGATGAGTTGCCAGTTGTCAGGACCCCGACTCGATGTCACATCGATCTAGCCTGTAACACCTCATATCACTTTGCGGCCTCACGCACGGTATCCCCACGGGTGTCGCCTTACCTTTGCCCGGGACCGTTTACGCCTTTTGGCTCACGTATATGATAGTGTCGCTAGCATCCATATGATAAGGAGCCCGGGCTGACATGACTAGTCGTAAACCCAAAGTGGCACAGACTTACAGGGACAGGCATCCATGGCCCAGCTTCGAACGTGTCGGTCATCAGCAAGTGGGTCCGGGCTGTAGCACTGGGCTAGCAGGACTCCGGTAAACCGGGCTGTAGCGGGCTAACAGGACTCCGGTACTCAATGAGTGACATTTCCCCGAAGGGACAGACACCGGAACGAAGAAGGACACATGCCGGCCAGCCTAAGTGTTCCAGAGCAGTAGCAAGCTACCATGGCTCAGCGGTAACACTAGGAGACATTTCCCGGTAAGAGAGGCTACTAAAGATAACAACTAGATAGTCAGATCCCACACATACCAAGCATTTCAATAACATACACACAGTATGCTCGATATGTGCAAATACAACATGGCATCACAACATGACTCTACGACACAAGTACTTTATTTAAGGCTCAGAGAGCCATACATAACATACACATAGGTACGGGTCACACGACCCAGCATTCAAGTCATACAGTCATACAAACCAGCAGCGGAAGTAGCTTGTCTGAGTACAGACAACTAGTAAAATAAAAAGAGGCTTGGGAAGCCTAGCTATACTACGTGGTCCTTCACAAGCTCAGGATCACCACCTGGGCCTTAGCCTACTCATTGATGTCAACGTCTACGAAGAACCCATCAGAAGGGGTTGCAGCGTCTTCTGTAAAAATGTAAATTATAGCAACATGAGTACAAAGGATCTCAGCAAGACTTACATCAGATCCTACATACATGCACATTATCAAGAAGGGTTGGTGGAGTTGTTGCAGCAAGCCAGCTTTGACTCTTGGCTAGGCTATCCTACGAGACTCCAACTTGAAATGGTTTTGCGCACACGAGTACACTACTCACCACTTCAATACACGACCGAGGATCCACCTCCGTCTTCCTACGGAAGAGCCATCCTCGGCACTCACACTTATCTTGAGGCTTTTAGTAGTTTCCATTTACTTGTCTATGAACTGTATAGGCAACCAAGTAGTCCTTTACCGTGGACGCGGCTATTCGAATAGATCATGTTAACCCTGCAGGGGTGTACTTCTTCATACATGTTTCCACCACTTAGCGTCTGCACACGACATGTGCTCGGCAGACTTCGAGCAAAATACGACGTGGGTGTAGACCACGACCTACCTAAACACCTAAGTCTCTAGTCCAGGTTTATCGCCTATTCGGGTTCCATCCATGAGGAGACCCGGCCGAGGTTTCGCTCACAGCCCCAAACGATGTGAACAGGGTTCCCGAGATACCTAACGGGTATTCGGTACACCGTACCACGTACCTACCGCATCACAGCCCACCCCTAAGGTCAGCGCTGTCCACGGCCTCCAGTAGGCTACAAACACCAGAAACTACTTGCAACTCTTGGACAGAGAACTAGGGTGGATAAGAAGTCGAGCGGGGTCATATTTCAGGGCCCAATGCATGGTAGTAGCTGTATCTTAAATCACACATACAGATCTCAGTGCTTAAGGTCAGCTTCAATGAAACAACCCACCATGTACTCCTACATGGCCTCTCATCGATACCTTTACCAAATCATGTTCACCACACCACTCTCATTACCGACATAATCATTTCACTCTAGCCCATCACCCAGATGAACCAAACCTGACACGACTCTAAGCATAGCAGGCATAGCAAGGTAGGAACAACACATACATATGGCTCAAACAACTCCTACACATGCTAGTGGGTTTCATCTAGTTACTGTGGCAATGACAGGTCATGCATAGGAAGTGGGTTCAACTACCGTAAAACACAGCAGTTTGAACGCGTTGTCTTAATGCAGTAAAAGAGAGCAGGAGCGAGAACATGGGATTGTATCGATATGATCAAATGGTAGGTTGCTTGCCTGATGGTTTAATGCACTGATACAGTTCTTCGTTAGGGTAATCACGGTACTCCTCGGAGGCAGAACCTGCCGCAAAGAACACCGATACACAACCATCACCAAACAATGTGCAACAATATGATGCATGCATGACACATGGCAATATCAGTGTGTTGGGCTAATGCAACTAAGACCAGAAGGGTTTGAACCAATTTGAACCAAAGATTCAAATTTCAAACTCATACATGGCCCTTTAAAGTGTTTTACCTTGTTCTGCATTAAACATCAAGTTAACTTGTTTAATCATGCATGAAAATAGTACAGATGGATAGATTGGATTTTTCTGATCATTTTTCATATATAATTTGTCTGATTTGGAGTTACAGATTAAAAGTTATGAATTTTTGAAATTTAAACTATATTCTGGAATTTCCTATATTAGATTAAATCCAGAAAATCAATTACTGTGTCAGCCTGACGTCGGTGTGACATCAGCAGGTCAACGTGACACGGTCCGGGTCAAACCTGACAGTGGGTCCCGCGTGTCAGTGTGATTAATTAAACTAAAATTAATTTAAACTAATCCTAATTAGTTAACAGGGCTGGGCCCCACCTGTCATTGACTCAGGGGAGTCAACCAGGGCCCACCCGTGGTCAAACCTGGGTCGGCTGCACCGGCGTTTAGCCGCCGGCGAGCCCGACGCGGCGGCGGAAGTGGTTTTTGCCGTTCCGGCAACCAAACGAGCCGCGGAGGCCACCGGAGAGGAGCTGAGGACGAACCGCAGCTCTTGGTGGAGTCCGTTGGGGTCGGGGTGGCCGGAGTTGGCGCCGGCGACGACTTTGGTGGCCACTGGAGTTCGGCCGAAGTCGAACTTGACGCAAGAGGGGTCGGTGAGGTGCGGGGAGTAGCTAGTTAGGTGCTACGTGACGCGGTGAGCATGATGGACACCGTGGAGTGGCCGGAAGATGACCGGGAGCACGTCGGCAACGAGCTCCACGGTGGTGGGTGCGGTTGAGCTCCGTGAGGTCGCTACACGGCTCGGGAACGAGAGAGGGAGGGTAGGAGGGGTAGCTAGGCTCACAGCGCACCCGTAGAGGCCACCGGCCGGGTCGGGGACGAGCAGAGGCGGCGACGGTGTTGAAGGGGATCTCCGGCGACGGCGGTTCGGGCGAGGTCGTTGCGGTGGACTCGGGCGTTGCGAGCGCTCGGGGCTCGGCTTGCTCGATGAAGTGGACAGCGGCGGAGCTCCTGGACACGACGAGAGGACACACGGGCGGCGGGGAGCGCGGCTACGACGTAGCCACGATGGCGGTAGCGTCGGCCATGGCTGGGGGGCGCGAGGGCGAGGAGCTGGAGAGGAGAGGGGGTGTCTGGGGGTTCGGGGAAGAGAGGGGGAGCGATCCACGACGTCACCGGGCGAGGGGAGCGGCGAGGCGGCGAGAAGGTGCGTGGCGCGCGCTGCGGTCGCCGTCGGGCACCTGCCTGCCTGCCTGGCCGGCAAGCAGCTCGCTGGAGCGGCACTAGGCTGGGCCGGCAGGTGGGCCGGGTGCTGGCGCCAGGTAAGTTTTTCTATTTTTTTCTGTTTTCTGTTTTTTTAATACTTCTGCAACTTTATTGAATTAATAAAAATACCTAGGCAACTCCTAAAATCACCAAACTACTCCTGGTCCATAGTTGGATTATTTCCAACATGAAACATTTTAGTTTGGAGATATTTGAGCATTTAATTATTTTATATAATTTTAAATGCCCAAATTCAAATATTTATGATTTAATTCAAAAACCCTGAGATGGCCTAGGAAAATGTGCATCACTTCTGGCAGAGGTTCTGAACCAAGACAAAAATGATGGGCATTTTAGAAGGGCATTTCAGGTTCATTGAAAAAGTTTTTAGTAAACCCTAGTTGGTTTCAGAAGGGCTGGGGGTTCTGTCATCCCCATTTCAGGTTTCTGATGAAAGAATAAACATGATGCAACACTCTAATGCATGAACTAACTAGGGTGTGACAACTCACCCCCACTCAAAACAATCTCGTCCCGAGATTTGGGTTCCTCCGGGAAGAAGGCGGGGTACTCGAGTCGAAGACGATCCTCCCTTTCCCAAGTTGCTTCATCCTCAGAATGGTGCGACCATTGAACTTTGAGAAACATGTTATTATGACGTCGAGTGGTACGCTCGGCCTGATCGAGGATATGAATGGGATACTCTCGATACGTGAGATTATCTTGGAGATCAAGTGTTTCGTGGTCCACTCCACGGATAGGATCCGAGAAGCAACGCCTGAGTTGAGAAACGTGGAAGACATCGTGGACTCTGGAGAGATGCGGAGGTAGTTCCAACTGGTAGGCAACTTCCCCTCGTTTACCGAGAATACGAAAAGGTCCAATGTAACGGGGATCCAATTTGCCTTTGATACCGAAACGATGGGTTCCCTTCAGAGGAGTAACCCGAAGGTAAGCCTTATCGTCAACCTCGAAAGTCATAGCCTTATGTTTTCGGTCATACTGACTCTTTTGACGAGATTGGGCTGTTTTCAACTTTTCACGAACGATGCGAACTTGCTCTTCTGCTTCCTGAATCATATCCGGGCCAAAGAATTGTCTTTCCCCGGTTTCTGACCAGTTAAGGGGTGTTCGACACCGTCGTCCATAGAGAACTTCAAAAGGGGCTTTACCCAAGCTAGATTGATAGTTGTTGTTGTAAGCGAATTCGGCAAATGGAAGGCACTTCTCCCAATCCATTCCGAATGAGATAACAGAGGCTCGAAGCATGTCTTCTAGGATCTGGTTGACGCGTTCTACTTGACCACTAGATTGAGGGTGAAAAGCGGTGCTAAAAGAAAGGCGGGTTCCCATAGCATTCTGGAAACTTTCCCAAAATCGAGAGGTGAAAAGACTTCCTCGATCCGAGTTAATTTCCAGAGGAACACCATGGAGAGACACTATTCGGGAGATGTATAAATCTGCCAATTGACTAGCAGTTATACTCTCACGAACAGGTAAGAAATGGGCCACTTTGGAAAGACGATCGACAATGACAAAGATAGCATTATTTCCTCTCTTGGTCCTGGGAAATCCGGTAATGAAATCCATACCAATTTTATCCCATTTCCATTCAGGAATAGCTAAGGGTTGAAGGGTGCCAGCAGGCCGTTGATGCTCTGCTTTTACACGACGGCAGACGTCGCAATTAGCAATATATTGAGCAATTTCTCTCTTCATCCTAGTCCACCAGAACCTCTGGCGTAGGTCCTGATACATCTTGGTACTACCGGGATGAATGGTGAGAGGAGATTCATGAGCCTCCTTAAGGATCAACTGCCGTAGATGCTGGTTTTTGGGAACCACTAAACGGTTCTCAAAGTACACAACACCATGATCATTTGTGGAAAAACAACTAGCACCTCCGCTAGCAATGTTCTCCTTGATTTTAGATATTCCCTTATCTCGCTTTTGGGCAGCGATGATTTGATCCGTAAGAGTAGGTTTCGCCACCAAGGTGGAAAGAAATCCTTGAGGAACAATGTGAAGGTTAAGCTTCCGAAATTCCTCATGGAGAAGCGGTTGACTTTGTTGTAACATCAGGTTGTTACAATAAGATTTACGACTTAGCGCATCAGCCATGACGTTGGCTTTCCCTGGGGTGTAAGTTATTCCTAAGTCAAAATCTATGATCAACTCAACCCAACGTCTTTGCCTGAGATTCAAATCCGGTTGGGTGAAGATATACTTCAGACTTTGGTGATCAGTGAATATTTCGCAACGATTACCAAGGAGGTAATGTCGCCAGGTCTTAAGTGCATAGACTACGGCTGCAAGCTCTAGATCATGAGTAGGATAATTCTCCTCATGTGGCTGCAATTGCCGTGAAGCGTAAGCAACTACGTGTCGATCTTGCATGAGAATGCAACCTAGTCCTTTTCGCGAGGCGTCGCAGTAGATAACAAAGTCCTTAGAGAAGTCTGGCGGTACCAGTACGGGAGCAGAAGTCAGGCGTCTTTTCAGTTCCTGAAAGCTGTGCTCACATTGTGGAGTCCATTCGAACTTTTTATCTTTCTTGAGGAGTTCGGTTAGAGGTTTAGCAACTTTGGAGAAATTCTCGACAAAGCGACGGCAATAGCTCGCTAAGCCCAGAAAACTCCGAACTTGCTTGACCGATTCAGGTGGAGTCCAATTAAGGATGGCTTGAACTCGCTCAGGATTAACAGCAATACCTTTACCAGAAATTACATGACCCAGATAGGTCACTTCTGACAACCAGAATTCACATTTAGAAAATTTGGCATAAAGGCGATGCTCTCGAAGTTTCTTCAACACTAGCCTTAGATGTTCGGCATGTTCTTCCTCGCTCTTGGAGTAGATGAGTATATCATCGAGGTAAACCACGACGAATTTATCCAAATACTCCATGAAGATTGAGTTCATTAGCCGAGAAAAAGTGGCTGGAGCGTTGGTTAAACCGAAGGACATGACGGTGTACTCGTATTGACCATAACGAGTGACAAAGGCCGTTTTAGGAATGTCCCCGTTCCTGATTTTTATTTGATGGTAGCCCAACCTCAAATCCATTTTGGAGAAGACTGAGGATCCAGCGAGCTGATCATACAGGTCGTTGATCCTGGGGAGCGGATATTTGTTCTTGATTGTGACCAAATTGACAGGTCGATAATCTACAACCATCCGGTCCGTACCATCCTTCTTCTTGACGAAGAGGACGGGGCAAGCCCACGGAGATGAACTAGGTCAGATGAAACCCTTTTTCAAGGACTCATCGAGTTGTTTCTTAAGCTCGGCTAGTTCTAGTGGTGCCATCTTATAAGGTCTTCTAGCAATCGGGACGGTTCCTGGAATAAGGTCTATTACGAACTCAACATCCCTGTCAGGTGGAACACCTGGCAATTCCTCTGGGAAGACATCCGGAAAGTCACGGACTATCGGAACGTCCTCAAGGTCTGGCAAAGGGCTGGCGTTAAGAGAATATAACTGTCGCTTGGCTATTCGGGTCAAGACATTCACTATCTTCCCCGAGGGATGGGTGAGTTGAACAGTCCTAGAGAAGCAATCATTTTTGGCATGATGAGCTGACATCCAGTCCATACCCAAGATGATATTAATATCCGAAGATTTAAGGGCTATCAAAGATGCGAGAAAAACAAGTCTGTTGACTTTGATTTCGTTTCCATGGCTTACTCTAGAAGTTTGCCATTTGGATCCCGGAGTTTGAATTACCATAGAGGTGGGCATCTCACAGAATGTGGTGTTATGCAGACGAGCATAGCTCTCGGATATAAATGAATGAGATGCTCCTGTATCGAAAAGAACAGATGCCGGGTGGCAATTAACAAGGAGCGTACCGAGAACGACGTTGGGATCCTCTTGAGCTTCTTCGGCGGAGATACAGTTGACATGGCCACGTGTAGCGGTGGCCGGCTTGGCGTGGAACACTTTTCCTGTCGGCTTGCCACGGCCAACTGCTTTAGCAGATTGGTTGGGGTTGGTCTGGGGACACTCGCGCATATAGTGGCCAGATTCCCCACACTTAAAGCAAGTCACAGAACTGGTACGTGGAGGAGCATTGTTGGTTGGACCACCATAGGGCTTGGCTGGTACAGACTGTTGAACGGGGCGAGGCGCCTCGAAGGATGGCCTCGGTGTGAACCTGGGTGGCAGGGTAGTGTTGGGCACCCACACACGGCGCTTCTGGGGACCAGCACCGGATGAGGAACCCACGTCACGGCCATGCTTGCGTGTTGCGTCATAATCAGTCTGACCAGTCTCAGCACTGATGGCCTTGTTAACAAGCTTCTGAAAAGATGTGCACTCATGCAGACGAAGGTCGCGGCGAAGCTCAGGACTAAGTCCCTTACGAAACCTTGCTTGCTTCTTAGCATCAGTAGAAACTTCCTTAGTTGCATATCGTGCGAGGTTACCAAACTCCCTTCTATAAGCATCCACAGAGAGTCGGCCTTGGGTGAAACTGCAAAATTCCTCACGTTTACGGTCCATGAGACCCTCCGGAATGTGATGTTCACGGAAAGCCTCACTGAATTCAGCCCAAGTAGTGACATGGCCCGCTGGGCGCATAGCTCCATAATTCTCCCACCAGAGACTAGCGGGGCCTTCAAGATGATATGCAGCAAAGGTGACCTTGTCAGCCTCGGCTACTAGCGCGGAGCGCAGTTTGTGAGAAATACTGCGAAGCCAGTCATCAGCGTCGAGAGGCTCGACGGAGTGGTGGAACGTGGGTGGATGTAACTTGATGAAATCACTAAGTGACACCACGTTAGTCCTCTGATGGTGTGATGTGTTCTGTTCAATACGCTCCAACAAATGGTTGGTCTCCCGCTTGTTTCTTTCGTCTTCCATCATAACCTCGGCTAGGGAAGGAGGATGAGGCAGATTTGCATTCCTGACTTCACTGCCTTCGGCCTGCTCTTGAGGAGCAGGGTTATTGCGCGTGTCGACCATCCTAGGTAAACAAGACAATGATTTAGTCAGAATGATAAGATTCCGACACAGGATATAGAATGTAAGGAATAACTCGGAATGCAAGATGATCATCTGTATGACATGGTAGATACAGAAACTGCTTCTTTATTCCATCGTCATACACACCATACAAGGTTTAGTACAAGACCAAACAAGGTACTATTACGGTGAAAAGAGGATTACATCTCATCGGAGGCATCCCAAGCTCCTATACATTATTTTTCTACACCTTCGGAAGGCGGTACAAACTAGGTCATATCCCACAAGTCACGCAGGACGACAGACGACACAGCTAGTATGAACTAGTGATACTACCACTAACTCAGACCGATCCGTAGTAGTCCTTGTAGAAGTCACCTCCATAGCCTGGAAGCTCAACATGATCATCCGGGAACAGACGATCTCGCGGAGCTTGTGGACCATAGGGGCTAGGATGAGGTCTTGGACCAACAGACGGTGGCCTGCAGGGACCACGAGGTGGGGTGATGCCTCCTACATCACGCCAACCCATCACGTCTGGCAGAGCAGATCTCACAGGATAGAGATCGCGCATATCCGAATATCCAGCTTGCACCGCCGGTGCAAACCGAGTCAACGTGGCCCAATGGTCAGCACGGGTATTGAACAGCTCTAGCCTCAAGGCCCGATTTTCACGGTCCTTATCCTCGAGCATCTCAGCAGTGGTGCGAGTCCGTGAATCCTCCTGAGTGGGGTCAGCATAGATAGCCTGGAGATACCCTTGTGCTCCCGGAAGTGATCCTGGCATACACCGGAAATCAGAGTCCCGAAATAGGCCAGACCTGACTCGCATGATGGTCATCATAGAGTAGGCGGCGTCCTGCACAGCCATCTCAATAGTAACCCCAAGTCCATAGGAGAAGTGAAGGGGCTCGGTGGATCCAGGATAAGATGGAAATATCCTGACAGTGCAGAGATACTGGCTTTGATTAAAGTCTCGAAATTGCTCTTTGACCGTGTACTCGGGATACCAACGGTATCCAGCCTCAGTCATTACCCTGACCAACATGGCGGTATGGCCGGGTACATCTAGGCATCGAGTCGGGCGAACCACTTGATTGAGGTCGCGAGTGGCCATCTGAAAGCACAACCATAATGCAAAGGTATTAGAATTTCCACCAAAATTTCGGCAGCATAACAGCTGTAAATGCTCAAGAAGGATTTTGAGACATTTGACAAAGGATTTCATACACATTCAACATCATCATATCAAAGTTCTGAGTCCATCCTAACAACATAATGTGGTAGTAGAACTGAACTAGGCTTGTAACCATCAAACCTATAAGGTACTACTGATTAGTAACACGTGATCCTGATAGAGAGAATAGATCCTAATTCCTTAACCCCCGGTGGAAGAATAGACTGACTCAGATCAGAATGTCATAAGATAAAGGAGTAAAAAGAGCCTTATGTTCCAACCCACAAACAATTCCCCTACATATAGCTAAAGAATTTCTAGACTCAACATCGACCAGTTTGGATTGGAGAACCTACAGGCAGTGCGGCTCTGATACCAATGCTGTCAGGACCCCGACTCGATGTCACATCGATCTAGCCTGTAACACCTCATATCACTTTGCGGCCTCACGCACGGTATCCCCACGGGTGTCGCCTTACCTTTGCCCGGGACCGTTTGCGCCTTTTGTCTCACGTATATGATAGTGTCGCTAGCATCCATATGATAAGGAGCCCGGGCTGACATGACTAGTCGTAAACCCAAAGTGGCACAGACTTACAGGGACAGGCATCCATGACCCAGCTTCGAACGTGTCGGTCATCAACAAGTGGGTCCGGGCTGTAGCACTGGGCTAGCAGGACTCCGGTAAACCGGGCTGTAGCGGGCTAACAGGACTCCGGTACTCAATGAGTGACATTTCCCCGAAGGGACAGACACCGGAACGAAGAAGGACACATGCCGGCCAGCCTAAGTGTTCCAGAGCAGTAGCAAGCTACCATGGCTCAGCGGTAACACTAGGAGACATTTCCCGGTAAGAGAGGCTACTAAAGATAACAACTAGATAGTCAGATCCCACACATACAAAGCATTTCAATAACATACACACAGTATGCTCGATATGTGCAAATACAACATGGCATCACAACATGACTCTACGACACAAGTACTTTATTTAAGGCTCAGAGAGCCATACATAACATACACATAGGTACGGGTCACACGACCCAGCATTCAAGTCATACAGTCATACAAACCAGCAGCGGAAGTAGCTTGTCTGAGTACAGACAACTAGTAAAATAAAAAGAGGCTTGGGAAGCCTAGCTATACTACGTGGTCCTTCACAAGCTCAGGATCACCACCTGGGCCTTAGCCTACTCATTGATGTCAACGTCTACGAAGAACCCATCAGAAGGGGTTGCAGCATCTTCTGTAAAAATGTAAATTATAGCAACATGAGTACAAAGGTACTCAGCAAGACTTACATCAGATCCTACATACATGCACATTATCAAGAAGGGTTGGTGGAGTTGTTGCAGCAAGCCAGCTTTGACTCTTGGCTAGGCTATCCTACGAGACTCCAACTTGAAATGGTTTTGCGCACACGAGTCCACTACTCACCACTTCAATACACTACCGAGGATCCACCTCCGTCTTCCTACGGAAGAGCCATCCTCGTCACTCACACTTATCTTGAGGCTTTTAGTAGTTTCCATTTACTTGTCTATGAACTGTATAGGCAACCAAGTAGTCCTTTACCGCGGACGTGGCTATTCGAATAGATCATGTTAACCCTGCAGGGGTGTACTTCTTCATACATGTTTCCACCACTTAGCGTCTGCACATGACATGTGCTCGGCAGACTTCAAGCGAAAGCCGACGTGGGTGTAGACCACGACCTACCTAAACACCTAAGTCTCTAGCCCAGGTTTATCGCCTATTCGGGTTCCATCCATGAGGAGACCCGGCCGAGGTTTCGCTCACAGCCCCAAACAATGTGAACAGGGTTCCCGAGATACCTAACGGGTATTCGGTACACCGTGCCACGTACCTACCGCATCACAGCCCACCCCTACGGTCAGCGCTGTCCACGGCCTCCAGTAGGCTACAAACACCAGAAACTACTTGCAACTCCTCGACAGAGAAATAGGGTGGATAAGAAGTCGAGCGGGGTCATATTTCAGGGCCCAATGCATGGTAGTAGTTGTATCTTAAATCACACATACAGATCTCAGTGCTTAAGGTCGGCTTCAATGAAACAACCCAACATGTACTCGTACATGGCCTCTCATCGATACCTTTACCAAATCGTGTTCACCACACCACTCTCATTACCGACATAATGATTTCACTCTAGCCCATCACCCAGATGAACCAGACCTGACACGACTCTAAGCATAGCAGGCATAGCAAGGTAGGAACAACACATACATATGGCTCAAACAACTCCTACACATGCTAGTGGGTTTCATCTAGTTACTGTGGCAATGACAGGTCATGCAGAGGAAGTGGGTTCAACTACCGTAACACACAGCAGTTTGAACGCGTAGTCTTAATGCAGTAAAAGAGAGCAGGAGCGAGAACATGGGATTGTATCGATATGATCAAATGGTTGGTTGCTTGCCTGATGGTTCGATGCACTGATACGGTTCTTCGTTAGGGTAATCACGGTACTCCTCGGAGTCAGAACCTGCCGCAAAGAACACCGATACACAACCATCACCAAACAATGTGCAACAATATGATACATGCATGAAACATGGTAATATGAGTGTGTTGGGCTAATGCAACTAAGACCAGAAGGGTTTGAACCAATTTGAACCAAAGATTCAAATTTCAAACTCATACATGGCCCTTTAAAGTGTTTTACCTTGTTCTGCATTAAACATCAAGTTAACTTGTTTAATCATGCATGAAAATAGTACAGATGGATAGATTGGATTTTTCTGATCATTTTTCATATATAATTTGTCTGATTTCGAGTTACAGATTAAAAGTTATGAATTTTTGAAATTTAAACTATATTCTGGAATTTCCTATATTAGATTAAATCCAGAAAATCAATTACTGCGTCAGCCTGACGTTAGTGTGACATCAGCAGGTCAACGGGACACGGTCCGGGTCAAACCTGACAGTGGGTCCCGCGTGTCAGTGTGATTAATTAAACTAAAATTAATTTAAACTAATCCTAATTAGTTAACAAGGCTGGGCCCCACCTGTCATTGACTCAGGGGAGTCAACCAGGGCCCACCCGTGGTCAAACCCGGGTCGGCTGCACCGGCGTTTAGCTGCTGGCAAGCCCGACGCGGCGGCGGAAGTGGTTTTTGCCGTTCCGGCAACCAAACAGGCCGCGGAGGCCACCGGAGAGGAGCTGAGGACGAACCGCAGCTCTTGGTGGAGTCTGTTGGGGTCGGGGTGGCCGGAGTTGGCGCCGGCGACGACTTTGGCGGCCACCGGAGTTCGGCCGAAGTCGAACTTGACGCAAGAGGGGTCGGTGAGGTGCGGGGAGTAGCTAGTTAGGTGCTACGTGACGCGGTGAGCATGATGGACACCGTGGAGTGGCCGGAAGATGACCGGGAGCACGTCGGCGACGAGCTCCACGGTGGTGGGTGCGGTTGAGCTCCGGGAGGTCGCTACACGGCTCGGGAACGAGAGAGGGAGGGTAGGAGGGGTAGCTAGGCTCACAGCGCACCCGTAGAGGCCACCGGCGGGGTCGGGGACGAGCTGAGGCGGCGACGGTGTTGAAGGGGATCTCTGGCGACGGCGGTTCGGGCGAGGTCGTTGCGGTGGACTCGGGCGTTGCGAGCGCTCGGGGCTCGGCTTGCTCGATGAAGTGGACAGCGGCGGAGCTCCTGGACACGACGAGAGGACGCACGGGCGGCGGGGAGCGCGGCTACGACGTAGGCACGACGGCGGTAGCATCGGCCATGGCTGGGGGGCGCGAGGGGGAGGAGCTGGAGAGGAGAGGGGGTGTCTGGGGGTTCGGGGAAGAGAGGGGGAGCGATCCACGACGTCACCGGGCGAGGGGAGTGGCGAGGCGGCGAGCAGGTGCGTGGCGCGCGCTGCGGTCGCCGTCGGGCACCTGCCTGCCTGCCTGGCCGGCAAGCAGCTCGCTGGAGCGGCGCTAGGCTGGGCCGGCAGGTGGGCCGGGTGCTGGCGCCAGGTAAGTTTTTCTATTTTTTTTCTGTTTTCTGTTTTTTTAATACTTCTGCAACTTTGTTGAATTAATAAAAATACCTAGGCAACTCCTAAAATCACCAAACTACTCCTGGTCCATAGTTGGATTATTTCCAACATGAAACATTTTAGTTTGGAGATATTTGAGCATTTAATTATTTTATATAATTTTAAATGCCCAAATTCAAATATTTATGATTTAATTCAAAAACCCTGAGATGGCCTAGGAAAATGTGCATCACTTCTGGCAGAGGTTCTGAACCAAGACAAAAATGATGGGCATTTTAGAAGGGCATTTCAGGTTCATTGAAAAAGTTTTTAGTAAACCCTAGTTGGTTTCAGAAGGGCTGGGGGTTCTGTCATCCCCATTTCAGGTTTCTGATGAAAGAATAAACATGATGCAACACTCTAATGCATGAACTAACTAGGGTGTGACACCAGTCATCGCCGACAAGCACGGCACGGCCGACTCCTCCATGAAGGCAGAAATTCTGGTTGATGCGTCCGGCAAGGTTGCACCTTAGGCCCCTCGGACTCCGGCTGGTGAGACCAGTCGGCAATAGCAACCAGGTGATAACAAGCGGAAGTCCACCCAGCCAGCTTCCACTAGCCGGCAGGTGGCAACGATCGAGGATCAGCAGCCAGAAGGGCAGCCGGCCCCCAAGCGGTAGAAGGGCGGCAAGTTCAATTGGCTGCCTGCCTTCTCTTACGAGCAAACCTTAGATGCACCCTGCAAGTTCCATAGTTGTGCGAAGCCATCCAACCACACCACTCGAAAGTGTCACTGGCTCACCAGAATCGCCAAGGGAGATGGACTCCTGCCTCCTCCGCCTGCCGGACCGCTGCCTCCTCAGCCCCAGCAGCCGGCAGCCCGACTAGTCGGTGCCATACAAGACGAATACCCGGAGGAACACGGAGCCTATGTTGTGTTTACCAGCGTGGCCGATGACAGATGTAGCAAACGGCAACAACATCAAGAAGTGCAAGCAGTTGCCACCAACACTCCAGAGTTCATGCATTGGTCCGAGAAGCCTATCAGATGGAGCAGGGCCGACCACCCGGAAGTGATGCCTTCCCCTGGTTCATATGCCCTGGTCCTAAAAGCGACCCTTGCAACGGAGAGGCGGGCCGCCCGTTTCTCCACAGTCATGATAGATGGCGGTAGCGGTATCAATATCCTGTACCGTGACACAATGGAAAAGTTGGGAATCAAGCAGAAGCAGCTCATCTCCAGTCGGACTGTATTCCATGGCATAGTCCCTGGCCTTTCCTGCTCACCAATCGGCAAGACCCAGATTAATGTCCTCTTCGGAGACAAGAATCACTTCCGCCAAGAGCCAGTTTGGTTTGAAGTGGTGGACCTTGAGAGCCCCTACCATGCACTGCTTGGCCGGCCTGCCCTGGCCAAGTTCATGGCAGTCCCCCACTACGCCTACCTCAAGATGAAGATGCCGAGTGCCAAGGGGATCCTGACAGTGGTCGAAGACTACAAGAAGTCGATCACTTGCACCGCAGATAGCAGCCGGCTGGCCGAGTCCCTCGTGATTGCAGCCGAGAAGCGGCTCATTGACCGGGCGGTGGCGTTGGCAGGCAAGAAGCCGAAAATGTCACCCACCCCCCAGGAATCGGAGGTTGAGGGCTCGTTCAAACCGGCCAAGGAAACGAAGAAAATACCCTTGGACCCGGAACACCCGGAGAGGCACGCTGTCATAGGCACAGGCCTTGACAGCAAATAGGAAAGTGAGCTCATCGATTTCCTCCGTGAGAATCGGGACATCTTTGCATGGTCTCCCAAAGACATGCCGGGTGTTCCGGCGGATTTCGCCAAGCACAAGCTACATGTCTGACCTGACGTCAAGACGGTTAGGCAGCCCTTGCGCCGCCTGTCGGAAGAGAAGAGAAGAGTTGTCGGAGAAGAGATAGCCCGGCTTCTAGCAGCCGGATTCATCATGGAAGTATTCTTTCCAGAGTGGCTGGCCAACCCAGTCCTAGTGTTGAAGAAGAACAAGCAGTGGTGCATGTGCATTGACTACACCAGCCTCAACAAAGCCTGCCCCAAAGATCCCTTTGCTCTGCCAAGGATTGATCAAGTGATAGACTCCACAGCCGGATGCGAGCTGTTGAGTTTCTTGGATGCATACTCAGGTTATCAGCAGATAAAGCTGAACCCGGCCGACAGGCTGAAGACTGCCTTCATCACGCCGTTTGGAGCCTTCTGCTACCTGACCATGACGTTTAGCTTCAGAAACGCCGGCGCCACGTTTCAGCATTGCATGCAGAAGTGCCTCCTCAAGCAACTCAGCAGAAATTCCCATGTATATGTGGATGATGTGGTGGTGAAGACGGAGAAGCATGGCACGCTATTGGAGGACCTCAAGGAGACATTTGAGAACCTGCGCTGATTCCAGATCAAGCTCCACCCATAGAAATGTGTCTTTGGAGTGCTAGCCGGCCAGCTTCTCGGTTTCCTGGTCTCAGAGCGCGGCATAGAGTGCAATCCCGTGAAGATCAAGGCAATTGAGATGATGAAAGTTCCCACCCGACTGCTGGACGTGCAGAAATTCACCGGCTGTCTGGCGTTAGTCAGGCGTTTCATCAGTCGGCTGGGCGAGAAGGCTCTTCCCCTGTACCAACTCATGAAGAAGACCACTTTTTCGAGTGCAACGACAAGGCGGACGAAGTATTTCTCCAACTCAAGAAGGTGTTGGCAACCCCGCCTATCCTGGCGGCTCCGACTGAGAAGGAGCCCATGCTCCTCTACATTGTAGCCACCAATCGGGTTGTCAGCATAGTCATGATAGTAGAGCGCAAGGAGAAGGACAAAGCATTGCCGGTCCCGAGACCGGTGTATTACTTGTGCAAGTATTGTCCGCCTCCAAGCAAAACTACCCCCATTACCAGAAGATGTGTTACGGCGTGCATTTTGCCACCAAGAAGCTGAAGCCTTACTTCCAAGAGCACCCAATAACTGTCATCTGCACAGCTCCACTTGCTAAGATCATTGGGAGCAGAGACGCCTCCGGCCGAGTGGCCAAATGGGCTATTGATCTGGCCCCTTACACCATCTACTACCAGCCTCGCACCGCCATCAAATCACAAGTGTTGGCCGACTTCCTCGTCGATTGGGCGGAGACCCAACATTTGCCGCCTGCACCAGACTCCACACATTGGCGGATGCATTTTGATGGTTCAAAAATGCGCACTGGTTTGGGAGCCGGCATCGTCCTCACCACTCCCAAGGGCGATAAGCTCAAATACGTGTTGCAAGTCCACTTCGCCGCTTCCAACAACGTAGCAGAATATGAGGCACTCATACACGGGCTCCGTCTTGCCAAGGAACACAGCATTCGCCGGATCCTGTGTTATGGTGACTCCGACTTGGTGGTCCAGCAATCGTCAGGCGACTGGGACGCCAAGGATGCAAACATGGCAAGCTACCGCTTCCTCGTACAACAACTCAGCGGATACTTCGACGGGTGCGAGTTCCCTCACGTGCCAAGAAATGACAATGAGCAAGAAGATGCCTTGGCACGAATTGGCTCCACCCGATAAGCAATACCAGCCGGCGTCGCCCTACGCCGCCTTCGGAAGCCGTCTGTCAAGCTGTCTCCTGATTCAGACTCCATCTTTGTGCCGCTCCCCCCCCCCGAAGCAGTCGGATCCGACTTGACGATCCCAAAGGCCGGCACGGGGATTTCGACAGGCGGCCCGGGGACTGCTACAGCCGCGCCCGGCCCGGGGACTTCAGAACCCGGCCCCGGGACTTCGGCAGTTGGCCCAGGGACTTCAGCAGTCGGCCCGGGTACTTCTTCAGCACAACAGGCGGAAGGAGCTGCCAACCCGCCGCCTCCCGGCCCAACCGCCCTCATACAAGTTGCAGTAGTCGCAGTCGAAGAAATTGTGGCGCCCTCATGGGCTCAGCCGATCCTCAAGTTCTTGGTGAATAAAGAGCTGCCAACCGATGAAATCTCAGCCCGACAAGTTTAGAGGCGAGTTGCGGCTTACACAATAGTCTATCGAGAGCTGGTGCGAGGAAGCGTAACAGGGGTTTATCAGAGTTGCGTGGAGTCGGACCAAGGCCAAGCAATACTCAGGGATATCCACTAGGGCGAGTGCGGCCACCACGCGGCTTCAAGATCACTTGTGGCCAAGGCTTTCCGCCATGGGTTCTTCTGGCCGACTGCCCTGGAAGAGGCCAAAGAGCTAGTTCAGAAGTGTCAAGTGTGTCAGAGGTTCCGCTCCGAGCCACACCTACCGGCTTTTGCACTCAAGACCATTCCCATAGACTGGCCCTTTGCTGTTTGGGGTCTGGATATGGTAGGACCATTCAAGACGGCCCGTGGTGGCATGACTCACTTGCTTGTTGCTATGGACAAGTTCACCAATTGGATAGAGGAAAAACCAATCAAGAAGCTGAATGGGCCGACTGCCGTGACCTTCATCACCAACATCACCACGCGATACGACATCCCACAAAGCATCATCACCGACAACGGCACCAACTTCGCCAATGGAGCCTTGGCTCGTTACTGTGCAACATAGGGCATCGGCCTGGACTTAGCATCTGCTGCCCACCCATAGTAAAATGGCCAAGTGGAGCGTGCAAACGGCCTCATTTTGTCCGGCCTCAAACCCTGATTGGTCGAGCCTCTAGAGCGTTTGGCCGGCTGCTGGCTCGACGAGCTGCCGGCTGTCCTCTAGAGCTTGCGCACAACTCCGAACAAGTCAACGAGCTTCACGCCCTTCTTCCTCGTCTATGGTGCCGAAGCCGTCATCCCGACAGATATTGAGTTCGACTCCCCAAGAGTCACCATGTACACCGAGGCGGACGCCAAGGAGGCGCGAGAAGACGGCGTCGACTTGCTGGAGGAAGGTCGGCTGTTAGCAGTCAGCCTGTCGGCCATATACCAACAGAGTCTGCGCCGATACTACAACCGCAAGGTAAAGCCAAGATCCATCCTGGAGGGAGACCTTGTGCTCCGGCTGATCCAGCGAACAGCCGGACAGCACAAGCTCTCGGCAGCTTGGGAAGGCCCTTTCATCATCAGTAAGGTGTTGGGCAACGATGCCTACTATCTGATCGATGCCCAGAAACCTAGAGCACGCAAGAGGGATGATTCAGGCAAAGAGACGGAGAGGCCATGGAACGCAAACCTCCTCCGAAGGTTTTACAGTTGAAAGCAGTATGTATCACACTACCTTTTGTACTATGTATAAAGACTCTGGGTCCCCCAAGAAGAGCTCGGGGACTGCCCTCTTTTATCTATATGATAAGTGTCATGCCTATGAGAATGTATAGTCTATTTCTTCCGCCTGGTACCGGGTTCGACTGGTCGGCCTGAAGCCTCGCCGCCTTCTACAATATGCCGCCTCCTGCAGCCGGACAAGTAGTATGCCGGCACCAAAAACTTCATTTGTCAGAAGCCACAGCTCGCAGAGCGACTATATGGCGGGCAAGGTTGCAAAGCAGTGCCCCACACGAAAGAATGACTAAGGAAGAAAACGCGTATTGTAGAGGGGCGGCATCACACCTAGCCGTCTGGCTGCTTGGCAGCCAGACGGCCGGCCTCCGCTTGTACTACCAAAAACTCCGAATGTCTAAGTCCTAGCTCCCCTCGCAAACGGCTAGAGTGCTCAAATCAGCAACGGTCCACAGAGCAGCTGACCGGCTGGTAAGAGCATAGCCAAGAGTTGGCGGCAAAGGAAAAAACCAAGGAGAAAAAGGGAAAAAGGCTGGAGGTCGGCGCAGCAAGCATAAGCAATGATAAATATTTACATGGATAAAGGCCTCTGGCCAGCATTCAAACAGAGTTTTTGATATGCACCCCGCGGGTGGAGTTGCGCGAATTTAACAAAATGTTCAGAGCAGTAAGAAGAAAGCAGATAAAACCCTAAGGAGCAGCAGAAGACTCCGGCTGGGCGGTGCCGGTTGGCGCAAGAGAAGACTCCGGCTGGGCGGTGCTGGCTGGCGTAGCAGAAGGATCCAGCTGGACGGTGCGGGATGGCGTGGCCAAGGACTCTGGCTGGACGTTGGAGTCAGCTACACCGCCTGGCGCGGCAGGCGGCTCCATCCGAACAAAGGAATCACCAACAGCAGGCGGGGCGTTGGAGTGCTGGAGGATGGAGTCGATGGCATCCGTCGGAGGAACGAGCGGCGGGTCGGCCCCCACTTGGACGCCTCTAGTAGCGGGCGGCACCTCGGTGTGTGGCTCGTTGCTTAAGGCCCGGTCAGGCTGGGGCTGACCGTTCACCCCGACCTCCGGCAGGTCGACGTCGCTCTCCTCGTCTTCCTCCTCCTCCTCCTCCTCTTCCTCCTCCCCGTCTTCCCCTTTGTCGCTGGATTCGATGACTTCAGCTGAATCTTCACTGTCCTCCGGGTTTAACCCGATCCACTCTTGCGGAGCTTGGCCGCCTTCCTCGACCACCTCCAGGACAAAGACACTGGTGTCGGTGAAGTCGGTGATCGCCGCCGCCCTGTTGACGAGCTCATATTCCACCGCCGCCAGCTCCTCCTGCGCCTCCAGCCGGAACTTGGCCAACTGGGCTAGATCTAGCCCAGGGTACCACACCTTGATGAATTCCAAGGCCCGGCGCGCCCCTTCCCGGGCTGCTGACCCGTTCCAGGCTTCCAGGCGGCCGGTCGCCACCTCTAGCAAGTTGGCAGTCCGACTTGGGGTGCACGGAGCAGGCAAGCCTGGCCAGAGGTCGGAGACCGCCTGGGCTCCGATGCGCTGGAGGCGGCGTAGCAAGCGGTGAGCAGGCCGAAGTCGGGCCTGAATGCTGAGGACCTTTTCACCAAGAGTCCGGGGAGCATCAACGGCGATTTGCGCACCCTCCGCCCTTCGCTCCTCGCGCTGGGCCTCGGTCATTTGGATCGCGGCAACAGAATGGCCCGGGAAGAAGTCTGTCCGGGCGGAAGAAGAAAAAGGCCAAGGCTATAAGCAAAGGCTGACAGTTCAAAATAAGAAACCAAGAGAATAAGGCTTACCATCGACCAAATCTTCGATGCTGCTAAAGTAGGCCATCATATGGGCCTCCTTGTCAGCCCAGGCGGAGCGCCCGATCTCAAACTCGGCGAGGAGGCCGGTCTCCGTCGCCTTCACCTTCAGCTCGGCCGCCTTGAGGGCTTCCGCCTGCTCGGCAAGTTGGGCGACTAGGCGGTCCCGCTCCTCCGCCAGCTTGCTGCACTCCGCCTCCTTGCCATGTAGGGCGGTGTTGGCTTCGCCTAGCTGCTGCTGCAGGGCGGCATTGGCCTCTGAAGAAAGAAAGAGAAGAAAAGGGCATCAGTCAAGCGGACAAGACAAAGGAAAGAAACAACCGAGGAGATTCGGCCCGACTATTCAGCAGTCGACCCGAACCTCGGGGACTATAGCCCGCGGGCGCGCCTTCGCGCCCCCGCGGAAAAGAAGTAGTTGACGAAGGAAAGAGACAACTGAGGAGATTCGGCCCGACTGCTCAGCAGTCGGCCCGAACCTCGGGGACTACAGCCCGCGGGTGCGCCAGCGTGCCCCCGTGAAGTAAGAAGATAGAAACTTACGCCGGCTCTCGGCTAGATGGGCCGTCTGCGTCTACAGCTCCTGAACCTTGGAGTTGTAGGCGGTCGTGCAGAGATTGTGATAGTCCTATAGAAGAGACATCAAATGAAGTCAGCAGTCGAGAATCGCAAGATAAAGTTCCGACCCGCCTGCTCAGCAGCCGGCCCGGAACTTGGGGACTACACCCAGTGGGTGCTCTTGCGTGCCTGCACGAGGGAAGCAAGAGGATCATCCGGAGAAGAAACCCAAAGAAAACTTACCCGGATGGCGGTGTGCGACTCCAAGTAGGCCTCGTTGCAGCGCTTGAGCGCCTCCGCCTCTGCCAGGAGCTTGGCCTGGATGTCAAGAGACGCCTGGTTCAGGGCGCCAGTCCCACCCCCGTGTATCCAACCCACGGGCGCGGTGTTGGTCGCCTCGGTATCGGGGGTCGACGAGCTCTTGGCGCCGATCGCCTGCGGCCGTGGTGCTAAGGCCGCCTTCTCCAGACGGCGGCGCATGAGGATGCAGACCATAGGAACCAGGTCCGTTACAACCGTATTCTCGACCCGCGGCACCGGCGGCGCCACTGCCTGCTCGTCCCGCGGCTCGCTGGCTGGCGGAGGCGGCGGTGGAGGGGGCGGCGGCACGAAGACGTCCGGCATGGCTACGTCGCTGCCCTCCCGCTCCCGGATCGGGTAGTCGACGGCGGCTCCTCCTGCCATCGCCTCGAATTCAGGCAGAGGCGGCGCAGTGTTCAAGGGCGCCACGAGCAGCGGCTCTTGGCGGTATACGGCCTCCGCGAGCCGCTCCTTCTCCGCGGACGCGGCGGACAAGGCCGCCTGCTCCCTGGCCAGGCGGCTGACCTCTTCCTCGCGCGCCTCTCGCGCATTTCGCTATGTCGGCTCCCGGAGTTCGGCGGCCGGGTCAATCCGCCGACTGGTCGAGGAGGTCGCTACCGACCTGAGGACCGAGGCGGCCCTCGACTTCTTGAGGGATAGCGGGGCCCTGAAACAAGAAGACAAGTTGGAAGGCTCTCACGCTAAATCAACAAAAAGACCAGGAGAGAGGGAAGGATACTTACGCTGACACCATAACAGGCACCTTCGGCTGCCTCTGATTTTGGGCCACCTTGGCTTCTTTCCGCCTGGTCACCGCGGCCAGGTTCTTGGGTTTCTTCGGAGCGCTGCCGAACAGGGTCGCTCCCTGTTTCCTCTTGCGCTTGCCGCCATGGGCAGGCGGTCCAGAAGATGGGCCGGTGCCGATGGTGGCGGAGCTCCGGGCAAGGCACGGTTCGTCTTCGTCTTCGTCGTCGTCAGGCCAGGCCCCCACACCGCCGCCTGCCTCGGAGCCGCCTGCTCCACCACCGCCGTCCGCCCTGCCACCGTCGCCTGTCGCGTCGTCGGCCAGGGCGGCCACCCCCAAGTCGGGGTCATCCAAGTCGCTCTCCGCCCTGTCCGGCTGAAGGTCATCACCCGGCCCCAGGAGGGCGGCCGTAGCCTCGGACATGTAAATCTGCAACCAAGAAGGAGTTGCGTCATGAATAGAAACGAAGCTGAAGGACAGAGTTCAAAGGACAAAATGAAGAAACTTGCAGCAGGCGGCGGATTGTGGCGAGAGTACGGCCACTTCACGTACCGCCACTCCTTCTCCGACACTTTGAGGTCGGAGATCTCGTTTACCATCCGCGCAACTTCAGTGGGCGGCATCCCTTTCAAGCACAGCCGGCACAGATCGTGGTGTCTGCCCATCCGGAAGATCGGATGAGGGCGGCTCTGGAGCGGGAGGACCCGGCGCTCGACAAAGGCCATGAGGAGGTCAGAGGCCACGAGGTCCTCCGACTCCTGGAGCACCCAGAGTCAGCCAATGGCCGCCGCCGCATCGGCCAACACCGGTTTCGGTTTGTACCCCCAGGAGGGCCGAGCCCCGGTGGGGGCGCCAGCCTCGTAGGCCGGCAGGTTGAGGAAGTCGGCAGCCGGGTCCACGTTCTCGACGTAGAAGTAGGACTACTGCTACATCTTCATCGACTGCGCCAGCTTGATGATGGGGAAGGCGTTCCGCTTCGCCGGTCGGCGTACGACAATGAAACACCCACACTCGGTCGCCATCTCCTTGGCGGAGGTGCCGAGCTTCCCGTAGAAGAACGCTCCCCACAACTCGATTGTGGGGAGGATGCCGAGGTTGCCCTCGCACGCCGTGACGAAGGTGAAGAGTAGAGTCATAGCGTTGGGCGTGAGGTGGTGAGGCTGAATATGGTACAAGTCGAGGAAGGAGAGGAAGAAGCCGCTCACCGAAAGGCCGAAGCCGCAGAGGAAGTGCG
Source organism: Triticum aestivum (assembly GCF_018294505.1). Taxonomy (NCBI): domain Eukaryota; kingdom Viridiplantae; phylum Streptophyta; class Magnoliopsida; order Poales; family Poaceae; genus Triticum; species Triticum aestivum. The sequence goes on from NC_057801.1 coordinate 300,436,911, forward strand.
AGTGGAAGATGACCCGCTCGCCTTCCTGCGGCGCCGGCGAGATCTCTGTCTCCGGCGGCACCCGCGCCTTGACTAAGGCCGCGCTGGGCATCCGGCGCGTGTCGTGGAGGAAGGAAATGTGATCTTCCATCACGGTCAATCCATCCCAGTTGCCGCCCCTCTCGCGCGCCATGTCTTCCGGCTGGCGGCGTGGAGAGGAGAAATGCGTCGGCGGTGGGCGACGGCGGCAGTGCTACGGCAGCACAGAGCAGCAGTAGCGGCAGCGGCGGATGAACAAGAGAAGAAGAGTGGGAGGGGCGCGAGAGCATTGCCGCACCTCTCCCCCCTCCCTACTTAAAGCACCCAGGCTATGAAGCCGAGGGGGCGGGACGTGGGTCGTGGGATTAACTGCACCCATGTCCCCAAGGCCCCCGTTTCCCACGCGCATTCACCACACTGTAAATGATCGTGGGGAATGACAATCGTCTCCTTCGGCGCAGTGGATCCGCCCGGTTGCCGAGGCACGGTAGTGGCGGGCCCAGCCTAGTGTCACGTCCCGTCTAAAAATGTGGGGTGGCAGGCTGAACAGGCTGACGTGCGCCGCGTGGCGCGTCCGTGGCGGACGGCAGCTTGGGAAGCTTAGCAGGCACGCTACCTACCTCCTGCCTTGAAGTTCAAAAACCAATCGTACAAGCTCCGTGTGGAACAAGTCGGCCTCAGCAGTTGGCTGGCCGCACGGAAGACCGGCACCTTCCGGGAGCCCTGTAAGGGAGGAAGCCGCTGAGCTTCGCAGCCCCTCGACCGCGGTGCCTCACTGGCTTCGGGGACTACTGTCGGAGTAATGGTCCACGGGTAGGCTCACCCGAGTACCTGGATTTATCAAGAATTTGGGCCAGCTCCGCCTAGCTGGACCCCAAGCTGAAGCTTCGCCCTCTAGGCTAGCTGGCTCAGCGGCCGGCTGCTAGAGGGCGGCCGACCCTAGCCTACGGCACTGCAAGTGACCAGCTCCTGGCGGCCGCCCTCTAGAGAGGGCGGCAACGGGCAGGCAGAAGCATGGCTACAGTGAAGCACGTCGCCTCCAACGCTCGAGACGGGCGTGGCTATAGTGCTCCGTATAGATGGAGATCTCCGCACGATGGAGCACTGTGCCGTATCTACCCTGACGTCGCTCCGGGCAGGCGGAGCCCTGTTCCCCACGACGGCCTGTCGGTACGGCCTACCGGAGGCAGGCCCTATCGAGCACTGACCCCAAGGAAGACAGCGGAAGCTCGACCAGACGGATACGGGGGGGCCGGCCTCCAGCAGGCGGCCGTCCCTTGTCCCGAGGCCAGCACGCCATTAAGCTGGTAAGACCAGGTGTGGCTAAAGTGGCCTCCCGTCAGGCGGCGGGACTGTACCCACGCTAAGATGACCAACCCCCGTCACCAACGACACGGCTACAATAAGCAGCCACCAACCAGTCGGCGGGGCCCACCAGGCGGCGTGCCCCAATGGTCGGTGGAGAAACCGGAGGCTGGAGACACTGACCGCGGGGCCCAGCACCCGGACGAATTACAATGTACCCATAGGGGGTAGGCCTATATAAACCCCCCAGGTCACCCATGCAAAGGGTTCCCCATTAGAACTAGCCACTCCCCTAGAGCAGTAAGAGAGCTAGCCTTGCCTCCTTCTGCCTCTAGCACACAGCTCCAGGAGCACCATTGTATCACTTGTGCCTTAGTGATCATGCGGATACCCCGCAGAGCAGGACTAGGGGTGTTATCTCCTAGGAGAGCCCCAAACCTTGGTAAAGTACGCTGGCGTTTGTGTCTACGCGTTATCCCGCTTCCAGGCACCGGCGACATTCTACTCGCTCCCACCATGATAAGCCATCCATTGGCATATGTCGCACCCAACCCCCGACACTTGGAGGTCCTCCTCCACCTAAGGGTGACCCTGTGTTTTAATTAGAACAATTACCAAACACTTTGAAATATGCTTATCTTGATGAAAATAAGATATATCCTGTTATTATCAGTGCTAACCTTTTAGAACATGAAGAAGAAAGATTATTGAAAGTTCTAAGGAAGCACCGAGCTGCTATTGGATATAGTCTCGATGATTTAAAGGGAATTAGTCCCACTCTATGTCAGCACAAAATTAATATGGAACCTGATGGTAAACCAGTTGTTGATCCTCAATGTCGGTTAAATCCGAAGATGAAAGAAGTGATAAGAACGGAAATACTAAAACTTCCGGAAGAAGGTATAATCTATGCCATAGCTTATAGTAGATGGGTAAGTCATGTTCATTGTGTCCCTAAGAAAGGAGGTATAACTGTTGTTCCTAATGATAAGAATGAGCTTATTCCACAAAGAATTGTTACAGGCTATAGAATGGTAATTGATTTTAGAAAATTAAACAAAGCAACTAGAAAAGATCATTACCCTTTGCCTTTTATTGATCAAATGCTTGATATTCTGGCTTTTCACAAATACATGTATCTCAACCTGATCAAGAAAAGACTACTTTTACTTGTCCCTTTGGAACCTATGCTTATAGATGTATGCCTTTTGGTTTATGTAATGCACCTGCTACCTTTCAAAGATGCATGATGGCTATATTCTCTGACTTTTGTGAAATGATTGTTGAGGTTTTCATGGATGACTTTTCTATTTATGGGAAGTTCTCCGATCATTGTTTAAGCAATCTTGAGCGAGATTTGCAGAGATGTGAACAAACAAATCTTGTCTTGAATTGGGAGAAGTGCCACTTTATGGTTAACGAGGGCATTGTCTTGGGTCATAAAATTTCTGAAAGAGGTATTGAAGTGGACCAAGCTAAGATTGATGCAATTGATAAAATGCCATGTCCTAAGGACATCAAAGGTATTCGTAATTTCCTAGGTCATGCTGGTTTTTATAGGAGATTTATTGAAGAGTTTTCTAAAATTTCTAGGCCTCTCACTAGTCTTTTGCAAAAGATGTTCCTTTTGTTTTTGATGATGATTGTTTAGAAGCATTTGAAACACTCAAGAAAGCCTTAATTTCTCCACCTATTGTTCAACCACCTGATTGGAACTTGCCTTTTGAAATTATGTGTGATGCTAGGGATTATGCTATTGGTGCTATTCTAGGACAAAGAGTTGATAAGAAACTGAATGTTATTCATTATGCTAGTAAAACTCTAGACAGTTCTCAAAGGAATTATGCTACTACTGAAAAAGAATTTTTAGCGGTGGTGTTTGCTTGTGATAAATTTAGACCTTATATTGTTGATTCCAAAGTAACTATTCATAGAGACCATGCTGCTACTAAATATCTTACGGAAAAGAAAGATGCTAAACCTACACTTATTCGTTGGGTTCTCTTGTTGCAAAAATTTGATTTACATATACTTGATAGAAAAGGAGCTGACAATCCCGTAGCAGATAACTTGCCTAGGCTTGAAAATGTGCTTGATGACCCACTACCTATTGATGATAGTTTTCCTGATGAGTAGTTAGCTGCAATAAATGTTGCTAATAGTACTCCTTGGTATGCTAATTATGCTAATTACATTGTTGCTAAATATTTACCTCCTAGCTTTACATACCAACAAAAGAAAAAAAATCTTGTATGATTTATGACATTACTTTTGGGATGACCCACATCTTTATAAAGAAGGAGTAGATGGTGTTATTAGACGTTGTGTACCTGAGCATGAATAGGGACAAGTCCTACGGAAATGTCACTCCGAGGCTTATGGAGGGCATCATGCTGGAGATAGAACTGCTCACAAGGTATTGCAATCTGGATTTTATTGGCCTACTCTCTTCAAGGATGCTCGTAAGTTTGTCTCATCTTGTAATGAATTCCAAACAATAGGTAATACTGGTAATCATCAAGAAATGCCTATGAAATATTCACTTGTTGTTGAACCATTTGATGTTTGGGGATTTGATTACATGGGACCTTTTGCTTCCTCTAATGGTGATGTTTGGGGATTTGATTAAACGGGACATTTTCCTTCCTCTAGTGGGTATACACATATTTTGGTTGTTGTTGATTATGTTACCAAATGGGTAGAAGATACTCCAACTACTAGTGCCGATCACAACACCTCTATTAAAATGCTTAAGGAAGTTATTTTCCAAAGGTTTGGAGTCCCTAGATATTTAGTGACTGATGGTGGTTCACACTTTATTCATGGTGCTTTCCGTAAAATGCTTGCCAAGTATGATGTTAACCATACAATTGCATCACCTTATCATCCTCAGTGTAGTGGTTAAGTTGAACTTTGCAATAGAGAAATAAAATTAATTTTGCAAAAGACTGTCAATAGGTCCAGGAAGAATTGGTCTAAGAAATTAGATCATGCACTTTGGGCTTATAGAATAGCATATAAAAATCCTATGGGTATGTCTCCTTATAAAATGGTTTATGGAAAAGCTTGTCATTTGCCTCTTGAGTTAGAACATAAAGTAGACTGGGCAGTTAAAGAACTCAACTATGATTTCAAACTTGCCGGTGAAAAGAGGTTATTTGATATTAGCTCTTTAGATGAATGTAGAACCCAGGCTTATGAAAATACAAAATTATTCAAAGGGAAAGTAAAAAAATGGCATGACAAAAGAATCCAAAAGCGTGAGTTCAAAGTCCGAGAATATGTTCTTTTGTACAACTATCGTTTTAGATTCTTTTGCAGGAAAGCTCCTCTCGAAATGGGAAGGCCCATATGTAATCGAGGAGGTTTACCGGTCTGGAGCCATCAAAATAAATAATTTCGATGGCACTAACCCGAAGGTTGTTAACACGCAACGAATAAAGCATTATATCTCAGGTACGGCTATCAATGTTGAAATTAATATTATCCAAACTTTGACACCGGAAGAACACATAAAAGTGTCCTTCCGGAACGCCCCAGAATCGTCAAAATAAGGATGTACGTGATACGGTAAGTAGACGGTCTCCAAAAAATCTGCAAAAATATTTTTTGTTAGTTTTGGAATATTTTAGAATTTTGGAAATAAAAAACTCCCAGGAAACGTCCCCTGGTGGGCATAAGACACCAGGGGGCGCCACACATGTCTAGCGCGCTCAGGTGGGTTGTGCCCACTTAGGGCACCTTCCGGACTTTGTTTTTTTCTGTATACTTGTCCTGCAGGATGAAAAGTCTATATATACTTCCTGAACCAGTTAACCACCGTATCGGGAAGAAATCCTCTGTTTTCTTTTCTTGGTGTTCCTGGTCAGATTTATCAAGCCAGGCATCACGTTTTCCTGCTCCTCCAACAACATGGAAGAAGATGCTTGGCTGATGAAGATCAAAAAGAGGGAGGAGTTTACGGACGTTGTCAAGGGAGGCAAGGGCAAGGAACCTACTGTAAATCCATCCTTGGTGATAGCAGAAGCATTGCTGGCCGCGGAGGAGGAAGAAGCTTCTTCACCACTACAGGAGAACTGAGTATCGGGTATGGGCACTCCCCTTGGCTTCCGCCAAGCTTGGGGGAGGTGCCCCGATATCGTATCATCCCACTATCTTTTTCCTTTTACTTAACATAGTTCGATCTTTTTTGCTTTAGAAGAAATAAAGTTAGTTCAATCCTTTCTTATTTGAGAGTCGGCTTAGTGATCTATCCTCGTAATCGTGTGCAAGTTATATAATAAAGTTAGTTTGAGTTTTGCTTTCTTTACCTTCTTGTTGCAAATAAAGAAAAGAAATAAGAAAGGAAGAAAAGTAAATAAATAAATAAAGGAAATAAATCAGTAAGATCATATACTAATTCTATGGTAGGTGATAGCACCACTTAAGGAAAAGTATAAGTAGGAAAATTTATTAGAGATTGACAAACAGAGCGTTAGTCAATGATGCAACTCATGAAAGAATTAATAAGGGAAGAGATGATTCACATATAAATATACAATCCTAGAAATATTTTGTGATTCTGAGCCCTCGTCAAAATATTATATGCCAAAATTGTTGACATTGGACAAGGAAGACAACTTAATGATTTATGTATATTTATATTCACATAGAAGTCATATTGTCATAGATCCTTTAGCATGTGATGCTTGCCCCCTATCTTTGGTAGCAAAAAATTCCGCACCAAGTAGAGATACTACTTGTGCATCCAAAACCGTTAAACCCAAATCTTTTTCAAGTGTCCACCATACCTACCTACGGATTGAGCAAGATCCCTCAAGTAAGTTGTCATCAGTGCAAAAAGGCAATAAAAATTGCTTTTAAATATGTGAGATCATTTAGTGTAAGAGAAAATTGAGCGTTGTATGAACTTGGATGACAAAGAATAAAAGCGACAGACTGCATAATAAAGGTTGTCATCTTAAGGGGCAATACAACGTGATGTTCTCTTTCACTAAGGGATTGAGCATGCGAACAAATAAGCGCATGGCAACCTCTGCTTCCCTCTACAAAGGGCCTATCTTTTACATTATGTGTTTACTTTTATGCAAAGAGCTATAGTTTTCCTTCTATTTGTTTTTATTTTCTCTTTTGGCAAGCATTATGTGGTGAGGAAAGATCTAGGCACATATGTCTTGTTGAATATAGATAGCATGAGTTATTATTGTTGACATCACCCTTGAGGTGAGTATGTTGGGAGGCAAAACTATAAGCCCCTATCTTTGTAGGTGTTTGTTTGAAACGTTTTGCTCATGGGTACGAGGTGAGTGTTAGCAATCATAGAAGACTATATGATGGTTGATTATGTGGACTTGCTAAATGGCTCCGACACGTGACTCTTCCTGAAAAGATGATGAATTGTAGTTGCAAAGTTGACTTAGAACATAGTTTGTTGGGTTTTAATAGAGTTTTCGCTTTATACTTCGATTATGTCATGAACTCTTACTTATTCATTGGAGGTATATGATGCAAGTTCAATGATAAAAGTCATATGTTCAATTTTGTTGATGTTATAATAATCAACATGATGCTTCTATGTCCATATTTTTGTTTTTATTGACACCTCCCTCTCAAAGCATGTGGACATGTTTTTCGATTTCGGTTTTCACTTGAGGACATGCGAGGTCTAAGCTTGGGGGAGTTGAGACGTCCATTTTGCATCATGTTTTCTTACTGTTATTTATAATGTTTTTCTCCATAATAATACTTTTTGGAGTAAATCTAATGCCTTTTCTCTCATAATTTGCAAGGTACACACCAAGAGGGAGAATTCTGGCAGCTGGAAATCTGGACCTGAAAAAGCTACATCAGGCTACCTATTCTGCACAATGCCAAACAAGCCGAAACTTCACGGAGAATTTTTTATGGAATATTTAAGAAATATTGGAGCAAATAACTACCAGAGTGGGCCCACCAGGTGGGCACAACACACCTGGGCGCGCTAGGGAGCCCAGGCACGCCCTGGTGGGTTGTGCCCTCCTCGGCCCACCTCCAGTGCCCATCTTCTAGCATATAAGTCATTTTTACCTAGAAAAAATAAAGGGGGAGACTATCGGGACGGAGTGCCGCCGTCTCGAGGTGGAACTTGGCCAGGAGCACTTTTGCAATCCGGCGGAGTCAATCTGCCGGGGGAACTTCTCTCCTGGAGGCGGAAATCATCGTCATCATCATCACGAACAACTCTCCCATCTTGGGGAGGGCAATCTCCATCAACATCTTCACCAACACCATCTCATCTCAAACCCTAGTTCATCTCTTGTATTCAATCTTGTTACCGAAACTATAGATTGGTTCTATGGGGTTGAGGGAGTCCTGGATTAGGGGGTATCCGGACAGCCGGACTGTGTACAATGTCCGGATTATTCAAGTGTGAAGATACAAGACTCAAGACTTCGGCATGTGTCCGGATGGGACTCTCCTTTGCGTGGAAGGCAAGCTTGGCAATCCGGATATTATATTTCCTTCCTTGTAACCGACTCCATGTAAACCCTAGCCCTCTCCAGTGTCTATATAAAACAGAGAGGTTGGTCCTTAGAAGGCCGATCACAATTACAATCATACCATCATAGGCTAGCTCTTAGGGTTTAGCCTCTACGATCTCTTGGTAGATCTACTCTTGTACTACCCATATCATCAATTTTAATCAAGCAGGAAGTAGGGTTTTACCTCCATCAAAGGGCCCGAACCTGGGTAAACATCTGTATCCCTTGCTTCCAGTTACCATCAGCCTTGACGCACAGATCAGGACCCCCTACCCTAGATCCGTCGGTTTTGACACCGACATTGGTGCTTTCATTGAGACTTCCTCTGTGTCTTCGCTGTCAGGCTCGATGGCTCCTTCAATCATCATCAACAACGCTTTCCAGGGCGAGACTTTCCTCCTCAGACAGATCGTCGTGTTCGGCAGCTTCGCACTGCGGGCCAATTCGCTTGGCCACTTGGAGCAGATTGGTAGCTATGCCCCCGGCCACCAGGTCAGGTTCGGAAACTTGAGCTACACACCGAATTTCCGCGGGGACTTGATCTTCGATGGATTCAGGCCAGCATCAGGAGTGCCGAACAGTCAGAACGAGCACGGCTTAGACCTGCTGTCAGATGATGCTCGGGATATCACCCTGGCAGAAGCCTCGGATCTAAACCCGGAGCAGGTTGCGTTGCCTAAGGACGGAGGGCTGGACCCCGCCCTGCAGGCCGTACCCTCATCGGTGATGGAGCCAAACACAGGCCTCACTTCTGAGGGAGATTGTAACTCCGGACCCCCGGATTCATATCCGATTGTAGGTTCTAGTCCGCGCATCCCCGAGCCCGCCAAGCCTGGTTGGGCTCCGGTGATGGAGTTCACCGCGGCGGACGTCTTTCAGCACACGCCCTTTGGCGACATGCTAAACTTATTGAAGTCTCTCTCTTTGTCAGGAGACTCTGGGCCGAACTATGTCCGGCTCAAATGAGAAGCAGGCGACGAAGGAATTCGTTGCCGACCCACCACCCAATTCATAGCCACAGTTGATGATTTAACCGACGTGCTTGACTTCGACTCCGAAGGCATCGATGGTATGGACGACGATGCAGGAGAAGACTTAGAATCTATGGGGTACCGGATTCCCTCCTCGTCACATGACATATACATGGTGGATATGCCCAAGGAAGACGACGGTGACAATCCGGAAGATAAAACGCCTGGGCAAAAACCAAAGCGACGGTGCAGACGCCGTTCCAAATCCAGCAACACTAAAAATATCAGCAAGAGCACCGAAAGGATGGATACTCCGGTCAACCCCGAAGGCGATAACGACCAAACAGAACCAGTGATGGAGCATGATGAACTAGGTCACGCCGAACATAGTTCGGAGCAGACGCCCAAAGACAATGATCAAGAGGGACGAGTTCATCAAACCGTCCCAGGACAACAAGAAAGTCCGGATGATGACGCATTCGTCATTCCGGAAGAACGTGTGGAACAAGAGAACCTCCACAGAAAGCTTATGGCCACAGCGAGAAGTCTGAAGAGGCAGAAGCAACAGCTTAAAGCTGCACAGGAAACGCTCAATCGCAGATGTAACAAAGTTCTAGACACTGAAGAAAGATATGGCGACGATCGCCACACAAAGAGCTACCCAAAACGTAAACTACTACCAGAATTCGACGATGAGGCCGTTCCACCAAAGAATAACACAACCAGGAGACAAGACGTACCACTTCATAACTGCAATAAAGCAACTACCGAAGACGCGCACGATCTACGTGAGAACCTGGATAAGAAAGCTGGCGCAGCTAGGTCCAGCTACGGATCTAAAGGACACACCCCGGCGGGGGCCTGTGGTCGTCAAAACAGTTATGATAACCAAATACCAGTTCGGAACAAACACCGAAGACAAGAACAGCCGACGGCATGCCACGGTGCGTCCAAATACAGAGGGGCTGCTCACCCCCTGTGCTTTACTGATGAAGTTCTGGACCACGAATTCCCACAGGGCTTTAAACCTCTGAACATAGAGGCATACGACGGAACGACAGACCCAGGGGTCTGGATCGAGGACTTTATCCTGCACATACATATGGCTCGTGGGGATGACCTTCACGCCATCAAATACCTCCCCCTCAAACTGAAGGGACCAGCTCGGCACTGGTTGAAAAGCCTCCCCAAAAATTCAATTGGGAGCTGGGAGGAACTCGACGACGCTTTCAGGGCCAATTTTCAAGGGACCTACATTCGTCCTCCGGATGCTGACGACTTAAGTCACATAGTCCAATAGCCAGGAGAGTCCGCCCGCAAGCTTTAGAATAGATTCCTCACTAAGAAGAATCAAATTGTTGACGGTTCGGATGCTGAAGCCTTAGCGGCATTCAAACGCAGCATCCGTGATGAGTGGATCGCCAGACACCTCGGCCAAGAAAAGCCAAGGACAATGGAAGACCTAACAAGCCTTATGACCCGCTTTTGCGCGGGGGAAGATAGCTGGCTAGCCCGTAAAGGCACCAGCGACCCCAGCACATCCGAAATAAGGGATGGCAACGGGAAGCCGCGGCGTCATAAAAACAAACGCCAAAACAAGGAAGAGAGCCCGGACAACACGACGGTTAATGCCGGATTCAGGGGCTCTCGACCTAATCAACAAAATAAGCCATCTAAAGGCAGCAAAGAGGGAGCGTCCGGTCTGAACAGAGTCCTGGACAGACTATGCCAAATTCATGGCACCCCTGACAAACCTGCGAACCACACGCACAGAGAGTGCTAGGTCTACAAGAAGGCCGTCAAATTAAATGCCGAACACAAGGGAAGGGAAACACCAAGCGAGGACGAGGACGAACCTCGCCAGCCGAACACTAGGGGACAGAAAAAATTCCCGCCAGAGGTTAAAATAGTGAACATGATCCATGCGACTCGTACACCCATGAGAAGGCACGAACGCGCGCATATATATGCACGCGATATAAAGTCCATTATTCCCACATCTAACTACTGGATGTCCTATCCGATCACTTTCGATCACTTGGATGGCCGGACTAGTATTCGGCGCGACGGATCAGAGGCCTTGGTGCTTGACCCAATGATCGACGGATACCATCTCACCCGGGTCCTCATGGACGGTGGCAGTAGTCTCAATTTAATATACAAGGACACTGTCCGCAGGATGGGGGTAAAACCATCCAGAATCAGCCAAAGCAATACCACCTTTGAAGGGGTGATACCAGGCGTCAAAGCCTACAGCAGGGGCTCCGTCATACTGGAGGTAACATTCGGCCCTCCAGGAAACTCCGGAAGCGAAGAACTACTCTTCATCATTGCACCCTTCCAAAGCGACTATCACGCAGTGCTCGGAAGAATGGCCTTTGCCCGCTTCAACACATTGCCACACTATGGCTACCTTACACTTAAGATACCCGGTCCACGCGGCATCATCACCGTCAGTGGAATGACAGAGCACTCATCACACGCAGAGGAATACGCGATGGCCCTCACAGCCGGACTATAAGTGACCTCCAACATCAAAAAAATATGACAGGTAGTTAAGACCATAGACACGGCTAGACGAGTCCGGCAGCCCATATCAAACCAGGGCACCATATATGTAATCCTATAGCGGATACAATGGGCTATAAACACGTAATAAAGCCCCACATTTGGCTCAGTCTTATTGGCAGGCTAACATCTTACACTTTTACTACCCATCGCGTACTAATGTTGTAACCTCCTATGAGTTTTCTTTTTCCACATACAACATTTGTGCGATACCCTTCCAGGATACGGCACAACAGAGACAAAGGCGCAGACGTGCAGCAAAGCCCCGTTCAACAGGTTTCTTTTTAGATTAAGCCCCTGTGTAAACCTATTCTATTGTCTCTTGTTGTTTAACCATCCCATGGGTTCCATACCCACAAAGGATACTGTCGTTTTTGGCATTTTGCCACGACAGATTACCGCACGTACCTGGAAACACAAGGTTTATAATGAATAGGCATTCTTGAGCCCATCATATATTATAAAGTTCGAATACCTTCGGGAGTGTTTGGCGTCACGAGTTAGGCCTTATATGCATCAGCTCTGAATCATGTCTTTGGTCAAATGTTGGGTTTGCCCGGCTCCTGGGTTTGCCGACTTACGTTCGGTTATTATCGGATAGGGTGGCCAAAGGAGAACTACTGTGATTGTGCCCTGGTTATCCCGGATGAGCACCTCAGTAGAGAAAGCCGAAAACAGAGTGTCATGATACAGCGAGAGATTGGTCAACCACTCAAGGACTCATAGGAATCTTTAGGATTCCTCCGCATTAACGAAGGGCAATTTCCCGGCCAGGTACATACACGCCCCTATTCGGATGCACGCGAAGGTACAAGGGGCTACATAGTAGCCCCACTTTAGAATCTCATGGCTAAGCGAAAGTGTTACAGCTATATAGGCCGGTTGCCTAGTTCGTCGTGCGATCACCTCCTTAATGGACCAAGACGTTGGATCAAGTGTGATTAAGCATATTTTTTCGCAAACACCCCCATATTGTATGCCTGGGGGCTGAAGCCAACGACTACTAACTTTCGGATTACATATATATATATATATATATATATATATAATTATATATATATATATATAAACGGCCGGACAGGGGAAATAATCATATTCTCAGGCAAATAGTATAAATCTAGCCTCATAATCAAAATAAACATTGTTTTTTACAATGATTCCGTTCATTCGAACAGAATATTCTTCGAGCACTGCGCCTCTACTAGACGGGCACCTTCTGTGACCTGCGCCAAGTAGTGCTCGGCCGGATATTGGCCCCCACCGGATACTGGGCCGCTATCATGGTGGCATCCATATCCATCCAATAGGCTTTAACGCGGGCGAGAGCCATCCGTGCACCCTCTATACAGGCCGATCTCCTCATCGCATCGATCCGAGGCACGACCCCAAGGAACGGTTACACCAAACCAAAGTAGTTGTCTGGCTTAGGCCCCTTCGGCCATAGATGGTCTATTACAGACCGCATTGCAAGCCCGAACAACCTGTGAAGCTCCGCTACAGCAGCCATCTTGTCACCCAACGACAGCGGGCGAGTGGGAGCATGAAATTGTGACCAGAAAAGCTTCTCCACTTCCTTGTCACCTTCACCTTTGAAGAAGTCGGCAGCATCAGCCGTACTTTTCGCCAAATCCGCATATGCGTCCACCGGACTCCAGCATCCATCAAGGGGAGCGTACTTCGGATCGACAAATTTCGTCCACAGTAAATAGGAGCCCCCAGCCGCGATTTTACCGGCCTGTCGAAGCTCCTCCCGCGCACCCCTGAGCTTGGTCCGGATTTCCTTGGTGGCATTCAGCGCCTTGTTTAGTTCGGCCGAATTACCCTCACACTCCTTTTTAAGGAGCTCATACCGGTCAGTGGCATTTTTTAACTCAATAGCCATTTCGGCTATCTTTTCCTCACTTCGGCAATGAGCAGCCTGTTCAGCCCTCAGTTCCTTGGCCGCCTTTAGGGCAGCCGCATTGCTCACTCAAGCTTGTTCCTTAGCTTGAGCAAGTTCCGCCCTTAGGGCCTCTACGGCAGCAGCACCATCTGCAGTCCAAACATACTACATCAATATCATGCCATCTTCATATTCTCCCTATATACGGGAAGGCATGACACATACCTTGTGATTTTTCCAGCCGCTCATTCACCAGCGTGATATCGGCATCAATCGATCCAATTTGCCTCGTTAGTTTGGCAACTTCGGCAGACTAGCTGGTGTCCGGACCCACAGGTACCTGCACACATTTATAGCACTATCATTGGTTTATGAAACCCCGTTTGCCATCTAGGGAGGGCAACCAGAGTTTCAGGGGCTACTATCTATATGGAGCACACCTAGTGCGTGCCTTACAACCAAAGAAATAGTGAATTCTCCATTACATACCTCAAAGCCTCTGAGCAGGCTTGTGAATGCTTCATTCAAACCGCTTGTAGCGGATGAAATCTACTTGAGCACCGCGCTCATTAATAAGCGGTGCTCCTCCGAGAGCGCAGCTCGCTCCAGCAAGCCCTTCAGTACGTCCGGCCGGACATCAAACTGCGTCGGACTCTTTCCATCGCCCCCCTTCGTAGCCAAATGCTTCGGGTGTAGGGCGGCTGACGGATTAACTTCCGGCTTCGGCAGATCCGGACTCCTCCATGATGACACCTCGGTGTCGACCGCTTCATGAGTTGGAGAAGGGGGTGGGGTCTCGCTCTCCATCATCTTCGGAGGAAGGTCCCCTAAAGACGAACCCTGTTAAGAGGAGCTGCTGGCCGGACTGTAAAAATTTGAATGCTGGCCGGATTGTAGATCGACTTACAGCTCAATGGAGGGCTGGCCCGTTGGAGGTCATGGTGCGGTGAGGGTGCCCGTCAGGGCAAGGCCCCCTGGGGATGTCTTTTCCCTAATTGGGGCATCTCCGCCTCCAAATCTTCGGAGGCGGCCCTCTTCTTCCCGCGTGGGGAGGAGGCCTTAGCCTTCCCTCCCCGACTATCCTCCTTGGGGGAGGTAACAATTCCCCCGGTTCGGATGCGTAGCATGTGGGCTTCGGTTTCTTCGTTCCTCCCCTTGTCTTTCCCCGAGGGCATCCTGCTGAGTACCCGATCGAGCATCTTTGCCATGATGGGGGCGGGCGAGCCTTCGGGAAGTGGCAATGGACACCTAATTCTCTCCGCCTTGCTGAGCCATTCCTGGACGTGGATGATTTTCAGAATAAACAATCATGACAAATACAAAATAGGGTGTCCGACATCAAGGCTACATACTCGAGTATCTAGGCGATTGCAGCTTAGGCCCGCATCCTCGGTGGTGTCCAGACACACTACTTTTCGTCCGAAGAATAATTTGCACATCTCTTCGAGCTTCAAGCCGAAGAAGTGCTTGACAATCCGCGGACCCTCCGGATTGAACTCCCACATACGGAGAGGCCGGCGTTGGCACGACAACATCCGCCGGAATAACATCACTTGCATTATGCTGACAAGGTTAATGTCCCTCGCAAGAAGCTCCTGGATGCGATTCTGCAATACTGTTATATCACCAGCGGGCCCCCAATTCCGTCCTACGTCCGTCCAAGAAACAACTGTGATGGAGGGCCCGAGCGAAACTCGGGGGCAGCCACCCACTTTGTGCCTCTGGGAGCTGTGACATAAAACCACCTCCGTTGCCATACATCGGATACTTCTGGGAAAGAACCCTCTGGCCACGGGGCATCGGCGTTTCTCCTTATTACGACACCTCCGCACTCCACATGTCGCCCCTCGATCATCTTCGGCGTCACATTGAAGGTCTTGAGCCACAAGCCGAAGTGTGGGGTGACGTGGAGAAAAGCCTCGCACACGATAATGAACAACGAGATATGGAGGATAGCGTCTGGAGCCAGATCATGAAAATCTAACCCATAATAGAACATGAGCCCCCTCACAAAGGGATCGACGGTGAAGCCCAGGCCACGGAGGAAGTGCGGGACAAAAATGACGCACTCATTAGGCTCTGGTGTGGGGATGACCTACCCCGGTGCAGGAAGCCTGTGTTGGATGTCGGCGGTCAGGTATCCGACCTCCCTAAGCTTCGCGATGTCATCCTCTCGAATCGAGGAGGCCACCCACTGGCCTTGAGGGATGGATCCGGACATGTTGGACGACCTGGGGTGTTGAAGCTTGGTTTTCGGGTGTTAGAACTCGAGGTGCAAGAAGACGCGAGGAAGGTGGAAAAGAGGCATAGGCCGCGACCCCTTTTATAAAGGGGATGAGTATCAAGAGTCCTTGGTGTGGCCATTTGAGGCTTATCTGAAAACACACTGGGTAATACCAACGGTCATCATGGGGTCACACACGCCCATATTAATGGAAAATCCCATAATAAGAGGAACACGATCTCTACCTCGATGGGACGTGCCAATAAAACCGCCTCGTAACACGAGTCATTGTGGGGTAAGAAACGCCGGCCCGCGTTGGACCAGGCCACGACGGAAGGGCACGATGCCCGAAGATAGCCAGCGGATCGGGTTTATGCTATGTTAAGATCATCTTGCAGATCCGGAAACGGTCTACGTGTTCAATAATTACTTTGGAGTATTCGGAAGAGGAACCCGCCTTGCAATGACGAAGACAATACTGCGCCGGACTCATCATCATTGAAGCCTGGTTCAGGGGCTACTGAGGGAGTCTTGGATTAGGGGGTATCCGGACAGCCGGACTGTGTACAACGTCCGGACTATTGAAGCGTGAAGATACAAGACTCAAGACTTCGGCCTGTGTCCGGATGGTTCTCTCCTTTGCGTGGAAGGCAAGCTTGGCGATCCGGATATTATATTTCATTCCTTGTAACCGACTCCATGTAAAACCTAGCCCTCTCCGGTGTCTATATAAACCGGAGAGGTTGGTTGTTAGAAGGCCGATCACAATTATAATCATACTATCATAGGCTAGCTCTTAGGGTTTAGCCTCTACGATCTCGTGGTAGATCTACTCTTGTACTACCCATATCATCAATATTAATCAAGCAGGAAGTAGGGTTTTACCTCCTCTAGAGGGCCCGAACCTGGGTAAACATATGTGTCCCTTGCTTCCTGTTACCATCAGCCTTGATGCAGAGATCAGGACCTCCTACACGAGATCCGCCGGTTTTGACAACGACAGGGGTGAATAGTAGTGTTGATTACATCTTGTAGTTGATTGCTATATGGTTTATTTGGTGGAAGATTATGTGTTCAGATCCACTATGCTATTTAATACCCCTCTGATCATGAGCATGTTGATTATTTGTGAGTAGTTACTTTTGTTCTTGAGGTCACGGGAGAAATCATGTTGCAAGTAACCATGTGAATTTGATATGTGTTCGATATTTTGATAGTATGTATGTTGTGATTCCGTTAGTGGTGTCATCTGAATGTCGACTACATGACACTTCACCTTATTTGGGCCTAAGGGAATGCATTGTGGAGTAGTAAATAGATGGTGGGTTGTGGGAGTGATCGAAACTTAAACCCAAGTTTATGCACTATTCCATAAGGGACCAATTGGATCCTAGAGTTTAATGATATGGTTAGATTTTATTATTAATACTTTTATTGTAGTTGCGGATTCTTGCGGGAGGGTTAATCATAAGTATTAGGTTTGTTCAAGTAAGAACAACTCCTAAGCACCAGTCCACCGACATATCAAATTATCAAAGTAGCGAACACAAATCAAACCAGCATGATGAAAGTAACTAGATGAAATTCCCATGTACCCTCAAGAAGGCTTTACTTGTTATAAGAGACCGTTTTGGAATGTCCTTTGTATAAAAAGGATTGGGCTAACTTGCTCTATACTTATTGTTACTATCATTACTTGCTCGTTACAAATTATCTTGCTATCAAACTACTCGCTACTTATAGTTTCAGCACTTGCAGACATTACCGTACTGAAAACTATTTGTCATTTCCTTCCGCTCCTCGTTGGGTTCGACACTCTTACTTGTCGAAAAGAGCTAAAATTGATCCCCTATACTTGTGGGTCATCACCCAGCTCCACATATTCTACACCATGCATATTTACATTCACCTGGCAATCGCATTATCAATCATTAGAGTTATTTGACACCACTGGTTGTCGGTCACCACCTACTGCATGGTTCGAACTTGTAAGACATTGATATTTTCTATATTGTGAGCGTTTTACCACCACATCCTAGTAGTTCATAGGAACACTATTTTCGAATTTTGTTTCTTGTTTTCTACTACTTGTGGCAGGTTCCCGAGTTGTTAGTTTTTGGGCATCATCTATCATGGGAGAATTGCCACCACCTAAGAAATCACAATAGCCGTCACGAGCGGAGCAACGACATCAGAATGCACATAATCAGGTTAATGTTTCCATGCCTTTAATGGTTGTTTTAGGCCTGATTTACATATTCAATAGGAGTACGAAATAAATGCTATATTTGCTTCCCATAATTTTCATGAATGTTGAAAATTTCAAGCTGCGGTTAGTACTTTCAGTAGCTTTGCTTTAGTTTGGTGGAGTGAATCTTGTAGGTTAAACCCTGATTTTATACCTATTACTTGGGATGATTTGAAACTTGTCATGAGAGATAGATTCGTTAACGTTTATTATACTCATGGCATGATTAGAAAATTACAACATTTAGAACAAGGCACTGAAACTGTAATAAAAAATATTATGATGATTTACAAACTACTTTGTTGCACTCATTCTCAGATTCTCGGGAGGATTAAACTGTGATATTCATGATATACTAACTCATGGAGAGTGTTATCCTATGGACCGTTTGTTTCATCTTGCTTGCAAATCTGAACATGAAATGAAATGACGTCTTGCCCATAGGGAGAACAAGCACATGGTGCACATTCCAAGAGTTGATACAGTTGTTCCTTCAACTACTAGTTGTACTATGACAACCACATTTGTTGTTGTGAGGACTACATCACGTCCACCATGTGACACATCACCCTCGAGAGTGGCTACATAATCTGAGTTGATCATTAGAGGTAATGAAAAAGTCACTGATCTTCCACCCCTACATGAGAATGATCAATGCCTTGTCAATTTAAATGCACCATCTGATGAGCTACCCACTACTTTGATCACACCACATATTTTAGAGGACTATGTTAATAATTTGACTTTGCCATGTGATCAAACAACTAAAATATCAACAAATCTGAGTGGAACTATTAATACGAAAGAACCATGTGAATCAGGGAATAAATCAGATTTGGATCAAATACGTTTGAAAATAATTGTGCCAATGTTTAATCATTTACATATGACCTCTAATCTTGGTGATGATTCTGTGTCAAATGACTTGTTGCCTGTTTGCTTATTTAAGCATGTTGTAACACGTAAATTTGAAGCAATCAAAGTTGATTCACCAATGTTGGGATGGTTTAATGATGAACATTGTCAATCTTTTGATATGAAGATGAGATTCACTTATTTTTGCAAATTCAGTTGCAATATTTTCATGCCTTCTACTTCTTATATTGATATTTTGGCTTTTTATTTTATGACATATGAAAGTTTCTCATGTATACATGTGGCATATGTGCAAAAACTAAGGGAACTAAAAATGGATGACATATACATATACAACATGTACACCTTGTCTCTGTTGTGAGCCACATTTTAGATTAAGCAACGCCTAGGACGGCATTGTTTTCTAGAAAGCGAGGATGATGAGAACATGACTACCTTGGATAGGACCAAAATTATTGCATACATGCATATTTGTGAGGTGATTTCTAATGCAAACTATTCAATAATTTATTTATGTTATCCAGAACAAAAATACTTCACCGAGTTTTGTGCCATTTCTAATTGCGGGGGTATGGGACATTTGTACAATCCACATATGAAGATAAGGGAGAAAGGGATGTTTAGGTGTTGTTCAAGGAGTTCTCTCACGTCACTTTGAGCACAAGAGAAGATAGAGTCCAAGTCTCACATGTTCTGCACTCAGATTCAAACTGCACAGACATACCTGACTCAAAACTCTTATTTCTCTTTCATCCGGAATCCGACTTGGGTGATTCTTTTTTGTTGGAAAGTAGATTTTAAGCACTTTCCAACCCAATTGGATTCACCTTCAAACTTAACGGGGGCGTTGAGATAATGACGAAACAATCTAACGATGTAGCAGAATCCGAGTCAAACTACAAGTCCAAAGGTGTTGCATCACCTCCACGTGGGCCCATGAGCCTTGTACGACCTAGATTTTGTTTTAGGCTGCCTTGGGACGTCCTCCCACCTCCTTGGCCGCCACCCCTTGCTCCTATATAAGTAGATCTATCTACTAGATTTTTCGTAGGGATTTGTTTAGTTAAAAGTTAGCCATTGCAACTTCATGTACTTCGTCTGTGTCCGACGACTAGACCAAGAGCGCTCTCGGAACCCCATTTTTAGCAATACTTCATATATATTCACAATATTCAGATTGCATTATCATATTCTTGCTTGTTCTTTGATTGCATGTAGGAATAGACCTTCGTGGTTAGGTTGATCGTTCCCCGGCATGGGCAATAACCTCTCGGAGTTGGTTTACCGATTGCCAAGGCGCAACGTCAAGCACGTTGGTAGTCGGATTGTCAAAGTTGACTCCACCAAATAGATAGCTACCATCTCACCGAAAGATCGGGACACCCTTGCCTCTATTGAAGGCGCGCATGAAGAGAACCAGAATGGCGTTACTAGTGCATATTTGAGCACTTTGAAGCCTTCGTGATGACCTACAAGGCCATGGACGAAATATACAAGATGCCCCTTCATCATTTTCGTCCATAGCTTATTTCAGGTGTTGCGCCACCTTATTTTTGGGCCAGGCCCATGTAATTTCGAAATACTTAAGTATAGGTTGTTTCTACAGTTGGTTTCGGACCCCTCCTACATGGGGCCACGAAATTTCCCCCTACTCCTCCATATATACTGCCTTAGGGCATTGTTTAGGCTTTGGGTTTTGTTTATATTAAAAGCTCGCCATAGCTGCTACTTCGCGTAATTCGTTTGTGTTCAACGACCAGACCAAGACGTCAAGGAACCCCACCTTGATCAATAAAGCTTTCATCTTATATTGGCTATATCCAGATTGCACTCTTAGTTTCTTTCTTGTTCTTCGTTTGCTTGCAAGAAATAGACCCTGTGGTCAGGTTGATCATGCTATGGCGTGGTCAATAACCCCTCAGAAGATGGTTTAGCGATTGCTAAGGCATGACGTCTCGCACGTTCATAGTCGGATTGTGAAGGTCGACTCCCACAAAAAAGGTAGCTATCTCATCAAAACATCGGGACACCCTCGTACCTATCAATTCTTAATGATAAAGTACATAATAGCTCTTCCTCATTATGTTTATGCACAAAAAAAATTATAGGGTATCCCGAATGGTACAAGATGGCTCATTGGCCCGATCAGTTTACCATGCAAGTTGAATTCACGGTCCATCCCCCGATGTTGTATCCACAGAAGAACCACAATTTGGCCATACGAAGTGCATTTGAGCTCCATCACACGCCAAAATGATCAAAAATAAATGTGGTACGTGTCCATCACCCTCTTAGTCGGCTTCGACATCATTTCAGGGGCTTGATCCAGGTTGAAAAATGGAGTTTCGGATGATATTTTCTTTCGCGTGTACTCTACCACCCTTCTGTGAGCTCACCCACGGATAGATATATGGACAATAACATATAGGTCAATGCACCACCCTTCTATTTTGAACCCAGAAAGACTACAGGTTCAGTAAGGATAGAAGGAGGAGGCTCTTCGTTGCATCGAAACCCAAGAATTGATGCTTTGCATGGCCTATCGCCTGCCCCACTACCACCCTCACTTTTTCACCAGCATATGGATTATACTTAAATGATAAAGTACATAATATCTCTTCCTCATTATGTTTGTGCACACGAAAAATTATAGGGTATCCCGAATGATGCAAGATGGCTCGTCGGCATGATCAACTTACCCTGAAAGTTGTATTCACGGGTGCTTCCCCGATGTTGTATCCACAAAAGGAACACAATTTGGCCATACAAAGTCCATTTGAGCTCCATCACCCACCAAAACAATCACAACTAAACGTGGTACGCGTCTATTACCCTCTTTGTCAGTGTCGAGAACATTTCGGGGGCCGGATCCAAGTTGAAAAACCGAGTTTCAGATGATTTTATCTTTGACGTGTACTCTACCACCCTTCTTTGAGCTCAACCGTGGATAGATATACGGGCAATAACATATAGAGAAATGCACCATCCTTCCATTTGCAAACCATAAAGACTATAGGTTCAGTCCAAAAAGAAGGAGGAGGCACTTCGTTGCATCGAAACTCAAGAATTCTTGCTTTACATGGTCTATCGCCCGCCCCGCTACCACCCTCACTTTTTCACCAGCAGATGCATTATTCTTAAATGATAAAGTACATAAAAGCTCCTCCTCATTATGTTTACACACAGGAAAAATTCTAGGGCATACCAAATGGTGCAAGATGGCTCGTCGGCGCGATCAGCTTACCCTGAAAGTTGATTTCACGGGTTGTCCCCCGACATTGTATCGACAAAGGGACCATAATTTGGCCATACAAACTCCATTTGAGCTCCATAACCCACCAAAAAGATCAAAACTAAATGCGGTACGCATCCATCACCCTCTTGGTCGGCTTCAACATCATTTCGGGGGCTAGGTCCAGGTTGAAAAACCGAGTTTCCGATGATTTTATCTTTGATGTGTACTCTACCACCCTTCTATGAGATCACCTACGGACAGATGTATGGACCATAACGTATAGAGCAATGCACCATCCTTCCATTTTAAAACTAGAAAGATATAGGTTTAGTCAGGACAGAAGGAGGAGGCTCTTCGTTGCATCGAAACCCAATAATTCATGCTTTACATGATCTATCCCTCGCCACGCTACCACCCTCACTTTTTCACCAGCAGATGTATTATTCTTAAATGGTAATGTACATAACGGCTCTTCCTCATTATATTAATGCACATGAAAAATAACAGGGCATCGCGAATAGTGCAACATGGCTCGTCGGTGTGATCAACTTACCGTGAAAGTTGAATTCACGGGCCATCCCCCGATATTGTATCCACAAAAGGACCACAATTTGTCCATATGAACTCCATTTGAGCTCTATCACCCGCCGAAATGGTCACAAATAAATGTCGTATGCGTCCATCACCCTCTTCGTCGGTGCCCACAACCTTTCGGGGGCCGGATAAAAGTTGAAAAGCCGAGTTTAAGATGATTTTATATTTGATGTGTACTCTACCACCCTTCTGTGAGATCACCCACGGACAGATATATGGACAATAAAATACAAAGCAATGCACCATCCTTCCATTTTCAAACAAGAAATACTACAGGTTCAGTCAGAACAGAAGGAGGAGGTACTTCATTTCATCCAAACCCAAGAATTCATGCCTTACATGGTCTATCTCCCGCCCCACGACCACCCTCACTTTTTCATCATCAGATGCATTATACTTTAATGACAAAGTACATAACAGCTCTTCCTCATTATGTTATGCACACGAAAAATTATAGGGCATCCCGAATGGTTCAAGATAGCTCGTCGGCACGATCATCTTACCATGGAAGTTGTATTCACGGTCATTCCCCCGATGTTGTATCCACGAAAGTTCCACAATTTGGCCATTCGAACTCCATTTGACCGCCATCACCCGCCAAAACGATCACAACTAAAAGTTCTACATGTCCATCACCCTCTTCGTCAGTGTCGACAACATTTCGGGGCCGGATCCAGGTTGAAAAACTGAGTTTCGGAAGATTTTATCTTGGACGTGTACTCTACCACACTTCTGTGAGCTCATCCACGAGAAGATATATGGACTATAACATATAGAGTAATGCACCATCATTCCATTTTCAAACCAGAAAGACTATAGGTTCAGCCAGGCAAGAAGGAGGAGGCTCTTCGTTGCATCGAAACCCAAGAATTCATGCTTTACGTGGTCTATCGCCCGCCCCGCTACCACCCTCACTTTTTCACCAGAAGATGCATTATTCTTAAATGATAGAGTGCATAAAATCTCCTCCTCATTATGTTTATGCACAAGAAAAATTCTAGGGCATACCGAATGGTGCAAGATGGCTCATCGGCACGATCAGCTTACTTTGAAAGCTGATTTCATGAGCTGTCCCCCGAGGTTGTATCCACGAAAGGAACATAAATTGGCCATACAAACTCAATTTGAGCTCCATAACTCGCTAAAAAGGTCACAACTAAATGTGTTATGCGTCCATCACCCTCTTCTCGTCTTCAACATCATTTTGGGGGCCGGGTCCAGGTTGACAAATCGAGTTTCGGATGTTTTTATCTTTGATGTGTACACTACCACCCGTCTATGAGGTCCCCACGAATAGATATATGGACAATAACATATAGAGCAATGCACCATCCTTCCATTTTCACACTAGAAAGACTATAGGTTTAGTCAGGATAGAAGTAGGAGGCTCTTCATTGCGTCAAAACCCAAGAATTCATGCCTTACATGGTCTATGGCTCGCCCCGCTACCACCCTCACTTTTTCACGAGCGGATGCATTATTCTTAAATGATAGTGTACATAACAGCTCTTCCTATTTATATTAATGCACATAAAAAATTATAGGCATCCCAAATGGTGCAACATGGCTCGTTGGTGTGATCAACTTACTGTGAAATTTGAATTCACGGGCCGTTCCACGATGTTGTATCCACAAAAGGACCACAATTTGGCCATAAGAACTCCATTTCAGCTCTATCACCCAACAAACCGGTCACAACTAAATGTGGTATGCGTCCATCACCCTCTTCATCAGCGTCGACAACATTTCAAGGGTCGGATCCAAGTTGATAAACCAAGTTTTGGATGATTTTATCTTTGACGTGTACTCTACCACCGTCTTGTGAGGTCACCCACGGACAGATATATGGACAATAACATATAGAGCAATGCACCATCCGTCCATTTTCAAACCAAAAAGACTACATGTTCAGTTAGGACAGAAGAAGGTGGCACTTCATTGCATCAAAACCCAAGAATTCATGCTTTACAAGGTCTATCGCCCGCCCCACTACCACCCTCACTTTTTCACCATCAGATGCATTATACTGAAATGATAATGTACATAAATGCTCTTCCTCATTATGTTATGCACATGAAAAATTATAGGGCATCTCGAATTGTGCAAGATGGCTTATCGGCACGATCAACTTACGATGGAAGTTGTATTCGCGGTCCGTCCCCTGATGTTGTATCCACATAAGGACCACAATTTGGCCACATGAACTCCATTTTAGCTCCATCACCCGCCAAAATGATCAAAATTAAACATGCTACGTGTCCATCACCCTCTTTGTCAGTGTCGACAACATTTCAGGGCCGGATCTAGGTTGAAAAACGGAGTTTCGGATAATTTTATCCTGGACGTGTACTCTACCACTTTTCTGTGAGCTCACCCATAGACTGATATATGGACAATAACATATAAATCAGTGCACCATCCATCCATCTTCAAATGAGAAAGACTACATGTTCAGTCAGGACAGAAGGATGAGGCTCCTCGTTGCATCGAAACCCAAGAATTCACGCTTTACATGGCCTATCGCCAGCCCCGCTACCACCCTCACTTTTTCACCAACACATGCATTAAACTTAACTGATAAATTACATACCAAACCTTCCTCATTACGTTTATGAACAAAAACAAATTATAGGGCATTCCGAATAGTGCAAGATGGCTCGTCGGCGCAACATACCCTAAAAATTGAATTCACGGGCCCTCCCCTGATGTCGTATACACAAAATGAACACAATTTGGCCAAACGAACTCCATTTGAGCTCCATCACCCGCCAAAACAGTCAAAACTAAATGTGGTACGCGTCCATCAACCTCTTCGTCGGCGTCAACAACATTTTGAGGGCCAGGGTCCAAGTTGAATAACCGGGGTTCAGATGATTTTATCTTTGACGTGTACTCTACCACCCTTCTGTGAGATCACCCGCGGATAGATATATGGACAATAACATATACAGCAATGCACCATCCTTACATTTTCAAATCAGAAATACTATAGGTTCAGTCTGGACAGAAGGAGGAGGCTCTTCATTGCGTCGAAACCCGCAAATCCATGATTTGCATGGTCTATCGCCCGCCCCGCTACCACCCTCTCTTATTAACCAACTGATGCATTATTCTTAAATGATATGGACATAAACAAATTTCCACATTATGTTTAAGCACATGAAGAATTATAGGGCATCCGAAATGTTGCAAGATGGCTCGTCAGCGCGATCAACTTACGTTGAAAGTTGAATTCACGGGCCATCCCCCGATATTGTATCCACAAAGAGACCATACGAACTCCATTTGAGCTCCATCACTTGCAAAAACGGTCACAACTAAACATGGTACACGTTCATCCCCCTCTATGTCTGTGTCGACAACATTTCGGGGCAGGATCCAAGTTGGAAATCTGAGTTTTGGATGATTTTTTATCTTTGACATGTACTCTACCACCCTTCCGTGAGCTCACCCACGGACAGATATATGCACAATAACATATAGAGAAATGAACCATCCTTACATTTTCAAACGAGAAAGGCTACAGGTTCGGTTAGGACTGAAGTAGGAGGCTCTTTGTTGCATCGAAACCCAACAATTCATGCATGACATGGTCTATCGCCCGTCCCGCTACCACCCTCACATTTTCACATTCAGATGCATTATTCTTAACTAATAAAGTACATAACATCTCTTCCTCATTATGTTCAAGCACATGAAGAATTATAGGTCATCCCGAATGGTGCAAGATGCTCGTCGGCGTGATCAACTTACCCTGAAAGTTGATATCTCGTGCCATACCCCGATGTTGTATCCACAAAAGGACCAAAATTTGGTCATACGAACTCCATTTGAGGTCCACCACCCGCCAAAACGATAGAAACTAAATGTGGTACGCATCCATCACCCTCTTCGTCGGCATCGACAATATTTTGGGGGCCGGATACAGGTTCAAAAACCGAGTTTTGAATGATTTTATCTTTGACTTGCACTCTACCACCCTTCCGTAAGCTTATCCACGAACAGATATATGGATAACAACATATAGAGCAGTGCACCATCCTTCCATTTCCAAACCATAAAGACTACTAGTTCAGTCTGGACAGAATGAGGAGTCTCTTCATTGCATCGAAACCCAAGTATCGATGCTTTGCATGATCTATCGCCCGCCCCGCTACCATCCTCACATTTTCACCAGCAGATGCATTATTCTTAAATGATAAAGTACATAACAGCTTTTCCTCATTATGACTATGCACACCCAAAATTATAGGGCATCCCGAATGGTGCAAGATGGCTCGTCGGCGCGATCAACTTACCCTGAAAGTTGAATTCACGGGTCGTCCACCGATTTTGTATCAACAAAAGACCACAATTTGGCCTTACAAACTCCATTTAAGCTCCATCACCCACCAAAACAGTCACAACTAAACGCGGTACCCGTCCATCACCCTCTCCGTCGGTGTCGACAACTTTTTGGGGGCTGGATCCAAGTTGGAAAATCGAGTTTCAGATGATTTTATCTTTGACGTGTACTCTACCACCCTTCTATGAGCTCACCCACGGACATATATATGGACAAAAACATATAGAGCAATGCACCATCCTTCCATTTTCAAACCAGAAAGACTACAGGTTCATTCAGGACAGAAGGATGAGGCTCTTCGTTGTATGGAATCCCAAGAATTCATGCTTTCCATGGTCCATC
Organism: Triticum aestivum; assembly: GCF_018294505.1. NCBI lineage: Eukaryota > Viridiplantae > Streptophyta > Magnoliopsida > Poales > Poaceae > Triticum > Triticum aestivum. The sequence goes on from NC_057801.1 coordinate 300,464,040, forward strand.
ACCCGCTCCACTACCACCCTCACTTTTCACCAGTGGATGCATTATTCTTAACTGAAAAAGTACATAACAGCTCTTCCTCATTATTTTTATCCACACGAAAAATTATAGGGCATCCCAAATGGTGCTAGATGGATTGTTGGCATAATCAACTTACCATGAATGTTGTATTCACGGTCCGTCCACCTATGTTGTATACAAAAAAGGACCATAATTTAGCCATATGAGTTCCATTTGAGCTCCGTCACCCGCCAAAACGATTACTACTAAACGGGGTACGTGTCCATCAACCTCTTTGTCGGCATCGACAACATTCTCGGGGCTTGATCTAGGTTGAAAAACCAAGTTTCGGATGATTTTATCTTTGATGTGTACTCTACTACCCTTTTGTGAGCTCACCCATGGACAAATATATGGACAATAACATAAAGATCAATGCACCATCCTTCCATTTTTTAACCAGAAAGACTGCAGTTTCACTCAGGATAGAAGGAAGAGGCTCTTTGATGATGATATAGACCTGGGGTAGGGACATAGGACTGACCTATAGGTCCTACCCAAGCTCACAACCCTAGAAGCAAAGAAGCTCAAGAGACAACAAGGAGTGCCCAATAAAGGCTTCGAGTGCAAGCCACTTGACCAATCGATCACTTGGGTACCCCTCCTTCCTGATGTCACATGACCAGTCGATCACTCGAACATACAAGAAACCACTAAACCTACTGAAGACCAGAAGTCACTCAAATCAGCAACGGTCAAGCATTCACTCTATAGTATTTAAGGTCATTAAAAGCACTTATGGCTGGCGTTATCAGTAACGCCCCAACTTTATGTACATTGAACTCTTGGTAACGGGGGATGGCCGGGGTCCTGGCGCACTCTATATAAGCCACCCCCCTCCTCTGGCATAAGGGTTCGCACCCCCTGTAACACACACTCATATAATCCAGTCAACCGCCTCCAGGCACCAAGATGTAGGGCTTTTACCTCCTCCGGGAGGGGCCTGAACTCGTAAATACTTGCATACAATATCACCATAGCTAGTACATTGCCTCCTTATTCGTACCTTTTCCGAGAGTGGGAGTTGTGACCCCGCGGCGGAGGTCCTCATGATTGACTCCTATCGCGGTCCGCCTGGTTTTCATCGCAGCGACGATGGCGGCAGAAGCGGTGGCCCATCACTCGACCACAAAGAATATCAGCCCCAACCACTCAGCTCGCAGCAGAGGGAAGAGCTGCATCATCACAACGTGGAGGCTCTTCAGACCCCCATCATAGGGGAAACCGCCGAGGCCCGGGCCTTGGAGGCAGTGCGCCTGGCCACTCTGGCTGAGCGCACTCGTCTGGAGAATCTCCAACATTCTCTCGACAAGCGTGCCCGTTGACTGGTCCCCGAGTCCAGTCAATGTCCACGGCAATTGTTTCCACCGGAAACTCAGGTATTCCGTACTCCGATTCAGAATTTGGCAGCCGCTGCGCGTATTGCAGAGTACATTCAGCCGTCCCGTTCGTAGGCTGGAAGAGGCGTGGAATAGATCAGAACACTGCTCCGAGCAGCAGGAGACCAGAACTCTGCTGTGTCCTAGTCGTGGAACAGAATCCACAGCAGGATATATATTTGGAATTAATGCATAATTATTTGCATTGGATATATATTTGTTATATACATAATATATTTCCAAAAATTATGCCATTTATAAAGGAGCTCTGGAATAATATAACTAGCTTCTATAAAAATTGGCATAAGACAATAAAATGGTTTAGTATTTTTTTTAAAACCAAACAAATGTCAGAAAATAGAAAAGGAAACAAAAAGGGGAAAAACCTTACCTGGACCTACCTGCGGCCCAGCTCCCGTGTTGGCCCGGCACCGCGCAGCCCAGCAGCTGGCCCAGCCCGCCTCCTCCTCTGTCGTCTTCTCCCCCTCGCCAAGCAGCTGCGTGCCCGCGCCACAGCCGGCCGCGGCCACGCGCCCGGCCACCTCCTCCCTCACTGCCTGCCTGCCCTCTCCCCTCCTCGTCTGGATGTCCCGAACGTCGCCACGCGCCGCCCCGGTCCTCTTCCACTCTCTCTCGCTCTCCCTTCTCCCCTGGACCTCTCTCTCTCTCACGGCCGAACGCCACCGATGCCACTGCTCGCCGTTGCCGCGGCCATTGCCTCCCCCTCGTCCCTCCGTCGTGTCCACGAGCTCCGCCACAACTCCATCGTCCTCTCCATCAAGCCACAAGACGCCGAACGCCCCGTGGAGCCGTCGCCGTCGCCTTCTTCACCTCCGGCCGCCGTGGATCCCCATCGCCGCCCCGCCGTCTCCAGTGCATCCCCGAGCTCGCCATCAAGCCCGTCGAGCCCGCGGTGAGCTCCGCCACCGTTCCCCTCTCTCCGTTTAGCTGTCCGCACGTCGTAGCCCTCCTCCCCACCACGGCCGAAGCCTCTCGCCGCCGTCCATGTCACCGTCGTCGTCTCGGCCCGCCTCCGCCCAAACCGAGCACCCCATCGTGCTCCCAGTGCCACGAGGGTGCCGCAGAGCCCCTCGGGTGGCCTCCCCGTGCCCCGTAGCCCATTCCCGCTCGAAGCCGAACTCCGGCCGCCGCCCCGAGCTTCGCTCCGGCGAGATTCGGTCGCCCTGCCTCTCCCACTAGCTCCAATCGGTGCAGACGTGTGACACTCCAAAATTTTAATTTGGTTTTCATCAAAAACTTTGTGGTTTTTGAAAAGAGGCCATTTATTTTTTTTTCAGAAAAACCTTCCTCTTAAAAACTTCCTTTTCTTTGGCAAGGTTTTTTTCAAGCTTTGGTGTTTGATCTTTTGAAACTTCTTCTCTGTTGGTTCCCTCTCAAATTATTTTGGGAGTTTAATTTGTTTTCTTTTAAAATGAAACTCTATGAAAATTTGGGATTTTCATATCTTGGAAACCACCCATGACTTGGCATTTTTTCCCATGTGGTAAAACCCCTCCAAAACCTCCCCTCTTCCTTGTAATCAACCTAAGTTCTCTGTCCCAACTAATCCAAGCAAGTTTTGGATTTTATTCTAATTATTTTTCCTCTCAAATCAATTCTGAAAATTATTTTGAGCCTTAGTGATTTTCAAAGCAAGTACCACTTTGCCTTTGAGATTTTATCCCAAATCAACTCTCTTGGATAGTCCTTTGTACCCACAGCCCAGAACCATCTTGATCCACTCCTCTTTTCAAATTTTTCAAAATTCAGTCTCTGCAAGTTTGGACCAGATTTGCCAAATTTGATGAAATTCATATCTACACTGCTCCAAAAATTCCACCAAAATTCAGGCAGCCTATTTGAGCAATGAGAAGCCACTCCACCAAAAATCAGCTCAAGGAAAAATCCCCAGAGGCCAAATTCATTCTGACGAACACCTGAGCTGCACTGTTCCTTTGCAAGTTCAGAAAGTTCAGAGATTCAGTCGTTTTCCCTTCGTCAGACTCGGTCACGCGGCCACAGTGCGCCCTGGCGCGTTGCACGCAGCCTCTTCTCCCTGGCCAGCACCCCGCACGCACGCTTGGCCGATTCCTGGCGTCGGTAGCAACGAGCCTCGCCGGCGTTGGAAGCTTCTGCGGTGGCTGCACCTTCCGTGGCGGCCAACAAGGGCCCGAGCCGTCTCGCCACGCCACCCGGCGCCGCCCAACACCCCCTGGCTCTCCGCGTGTCCCTGCCATGCCAGCGCACGCCCGTGGCACAGTCGCCGTGGCCCGGCAAGCACGGAACGTGCTCCCTGCCGCCGACGGGCCGCGCCACCCCCGTTCCGTCGAGCTCGCCCATAGCACCAAATCCCAGCCCGTTTAGCACCTAAATGGAACCGGTGGACCTCAACGACGATGCCCAAGCCCCTAATCCCACTTCACATCCACAGCACCGCCGTAATCACTCGCCGGAGACCCCCGTTCACGGCAACCGCCTCGGGCCGCCTATAAAAAGGGCCCCCGAGCTCACCCTCGTGCACGCATCATCACCACTCCTCACCAACGCCCCGCCAGGCCACTAGGAGGACCTCGAGGAGGTCTCCTCCCCCAACTCCGGCCGCCCCGATCCGCCTCGGCCTCCACCACGATTCGCTCCGGTGAGGCCATCTCCGGCGCTCTAACCCCCTCAATTACTACCTCTAGCTACCAGGAGCCTAACCCCCTCCTCAATTTGATCTCTGCAACCCTCTCCGACGAGTCCCTCGACCACCCGAGCCGCCGTCCGCCGGAGCAAAGCTCGCCGTCGACGTGGTACTCGCCGGCGACCACCACCACCACCAACCGACACGGAATGGTGCCCTGAGCACGGAGGTACCCTCTGATCCCCCTGCCTCGCCGTGGATCGCCGCCGGCGACCACCGCAGCTCTCGGGCGCCGACGAGCTTCGTCCCCCCCCTTTTGGAAGTTCAAACCTGACGAGTGGGACCCCACCGTCAGCCTCTCTGCCCTCTCTATTGAATCGTTCTCTGGAAGCGCCTTCGGGCAAAATGCGTTTTCCCTTTGGGCTAGCGTAGTTTCTGTCGAAGCGTTTCTATTTTTATAAGCTAGCCCCTGGAAACTTTGTGTTTCATTACAGATGAGTCCCTGGGCAAAAACCTTTATAACTTTTAAACAGAAAGGTATTTTTTATTGATTCTTTTTCTGTTCTCTTTAAAATTTTGTCTACTTTTTTATCAGATTTATTTGAAAAATATTTGGAATACTTTTTGTGCACTCCTCTGTATTTATGATAGCGCACATATTTTCTTTATACTGTAGATACCGAAGGAGGTGACGGAGCCGCGAACTTCACCGAGCTAGGCTCCGACTACTCTGAACCAGGCAAGCATGTTTGAACTTTTGATATGATGAGTGTCTTGGCATGTTTTGCATTTAGTTAGTTTCATGGCATGTTGAGAAGCATATCGATGAACGTTATTTTATGCAATATTGAGGTAAGTGAGCTCGATGATCCATAAGTGGATGGATGTGAGTATGAATGGCCACGTGTTGGCATGAGGATGGGTAAGATGGCAGTGTCATAGCATGCCAGTCTTATGCCAGACTATGTGACTTCAGTGTCAAACCGTATCGGTCCAGTTCCTCTCATTTCCTTCCCTGTACTACCACATGTTTTCCGCAAGGAATATGGTTTAGTAAGTTGCAAACCGCTTTCCTGGTACACACCAAAAAGGAGAGGCCATGATGATGGTTCCATGGCCCTGGATTAAAGCCAGTCATCCGGTCAGGGGGCATGGGTGTTTCCGGTTGGGACCGAGAGGGGGGCACCCCTTAGAGCGCGCGTATATAAATTTGATCCCATGCTATTCGAGATTGTGATCTCCCCGTCTCAAAAGTTTTTCTTGGACGATGTCTAGGGTGATTCCTAGCATCGAGAGGTAGGATGGGTGTGTACTGGTTAGCTGTGTTTTCTTCCGAAATACCGTAAACGGAACTAGTCCTTCGTGACTACGGAAATCCGTTGGCTGTGGGAAAAAATTTGTACAAACTCTGCAGAGTCATATATTCCTCCAAATCATCTATTCCCTGTCCTAGATCGATATTATCTTATCCTAATCAAATGCCAGTTTTGATGGCAAAGACTCCGGTGATTCCATGAGTGCTAATTCCGGTTAAATGATTATTCCTGTGGATGGACTAACCCATTTATTCTCATGAATTAAATGTTTATTATGAGTATTATTTACTTGTGAATAAAAGCCCTTTCTGCGATGTCGCTCAGACGTCCGACTGTGGCATTGTGGTATTTTACTTTCTTTTCAAGCCCTTTCTGTGATGTCGCCCCGACGTCCGACTGTGGCAATTCTTTCAAAGCCCTTTCCGCGATGTCGCTCAGACGTCCGACTGTGGCATTGTTGTATTTTACTTTCTTTTCAAGCCCTTTCTGTGATGTCGCCCCGAAGTCCGACTGTGGCATTTCTTTTAAAGCCCTTTCTGTGATGTCGCCCCGACGTCCGACTGTGGCATTTCTTTTAAAGCCCTTTCTGTGATGTCGCCCCGACGTCCGACTGTGGTATTTCTTTTAAAGCCCTTTATGTGGTGTCGCTAAGATGCCCGACTGTGGCATCATTTCCTTATATTTATTTATTCACCTTTCGAGGCGTCGCTTCAGACACCCGATCGGTAGTTATTTATGTTTTGTTGGGATTTCAGGCGGACTACCGCCGTTTCCCTTTTACTTACCTTGTTATGCTAATTTTTGAATGTACATTGGTGAATTATTCATGACGCATCCATGCATGCATTTGTTATATCTTACGTCCGAACTGTCTTGCGAGTACTTTCAAAGTACTCACTGGCTTGTTGATTTGGCCAGATGCTGATGAAGGCGATCTCATGGATGAAGAGTTTGATAGCGAGTCCGACACCTAGAGGAGTCCCAGTCAGTCTCATGCGACCCTGGTTTTGGTCACTGTTTTATATCCGCTTCCGCTACCAAATAAATTCATCGAGCCTCCCCTCGACGCTCGATGAGATGACAGACTTAGAGTCTTGTATTTCTCTCCCCGCTGTGTTTCTCCACCACCGCCCTATCCTCGAGTCAGTAGTATGCCTCCACACCACTGTGTCATGTCCGCCATTATGTATAATTATTGGTGTGCTTGTAATAATTTGGTGGAGCAACCGTAGTTCGACCCTGTAATATATTTTATGCTACTGGCTTATTGTATCAAGAATTTGTTGGAAAACCGGTCGTGACAGGACGAGTGCTGGCTCCTCGCCCGTGGTCTCCGCCGCCCAAATGGTCGCCGGGACGATGATCCTGAGCCCTCTGCCGCGTTCGGCCTCGCCGGCGGCTAGACGCCGGCGGGATTGACCAGGTCAACCCCCGCTAACTAAGCCCCCTTGTGACGCTGACATGTGGGGCCCGACCCTGCTAATTTTTAGTTTAGGATTAGTGTAGCAACTAATTAACTTTGTTAACTAACTATGACACTGACATGTGGATCCCACATGTCAGGTTTGACCCTCGTCAGCCCCGGTTGACCTGCTGACGTCGTGCTGACGTCATGCTGGCGCAATAATATATTTTCTGGAATTAAAATAAATCAGGAAATTCTAGAAAATGTTCAAAACTTCAAAAATTCATATCAATTCAACCGTAGCTCAGATTGAAATAAATTATATATGAAAAATTATCAGAAAAATGCAACCTATCCATCTGTACCAGTTTCATGCATCAAAAACCAAGTTATACCTGCTGTATAAGTGAAACACTAAAATGGCTTATATAAAGAGCTTATTTGGAGATGCATTTGAACCTTTGGTTCAAATGGACTTCAAACCAAATGAATACTAGTTGCATTAGCTCAAATAGCATCACATCTTCATGCCATGTTCATGCATCATATTGTTGCATATGCTTGTGTATTGATTGTTGGCACCGTTCCTTCTCGATAGGTCCTGCTCCGGAGACCGTTCCAGAGTACCTGTCTGTGAAGCAGTGCCTCCCTTGTTGATCTACCGGGCAAGCAAACACCCTTGTTCATTCCGATACAATCCTACTCTCTCGCTCCTGCTCTCAGTTATTGCATTAGGACAACAACGATTCATCTGCTACTGTGTGCTGCGGTAGTTGAACCCATTCCTCTGCATGACCTGTCATTGCCACAGTAAATAGTTGAAACCCACTAGCATGTGTAGGAGTTGATTGAGCCATGTTGTGTTCCTACCATGTTATGCCTGCTATTGCTTAGAGTGGTGTCAGGTCTGATTCATTGGGAATGAATTGGAGTGTTACGATATGTTATGGTGCTCAGAGTTAAGTGTGTGAACACGATTTGGTAAAAGTAGCGGTGGGAGGCCATGTAGGAGTACATGGTGGGTTGTCTCACTGGAACCGTCCTTAAGCACTGAGTTCTATGTATGTTGTCCAATGACTCGATACTACCACACATTGGGCTCCGGGCGCTCCAAGCCCTCTCGACTTATTAACCAACTTGATCTCTGTCCAGGAGTCGCAACTAGTTTCTGGCGTTTGTAGGCAGTGTTAGTAGTCTACCAACTAGCACCCGGCCAGGTGGGCTTGGGACAGACTAGGCACAAGTGGCACGGTGTACCAAGCGTAGATCCATCCGGCAAGGTGGGCTTAGGAACCCTGCACACATCGTTTGGGGCCGTGAGTGAAACCCGGCCGGATCTCATTGCGGATGGAACCCGAATAGGCAATAAACCTAGACTAGAGTCTTGTGTGGTTAGTCAGGCCGTGGCCGACACCCTCGCCAGGCTTCCGCTTGAAGGTTGCCGAGATACATGACGTGTACATGGCGGTAAGTGGCGAGAGCGTGTGTGAAGAAGTACACTCCTGCAGGGTTAACATGATCTATTCGAATAGCCGGGTCCGCGGTTATGGACTTCTTGGATGCTTACATGGTACATAGACAACTTTAAGTGGATACTCTAAAATGCTCAAGACAAGTGTGAGTGCTATGGATGGCCTTCTCGTAGGGAGACGGGGATGAATCCATAGTAGTGTATTGTGTGGTGACTAGTGGACTCGTGTGCGCCATATCACCTCAAAGAAGTTCTGGTAGTCGTAGAACAGGATAGCCACAGAGTCAAAGCTGGCTTGCTGCAACTAAACCCCACATTACCCTCTTGATACAAATGCATGTATGATAGGATCTGATGTAAGTCTTGCTGAGTACCTTTGTACTCATGTTGCTTTATTTATGTTTTTGCAGCGGAGACTTCGGTCTTACTAGTGTTCTTGTGGACTTCGGCAAGTAGCTTGTACCTCAGCTACGATCTTGATCGGATGTTGTAGTTAGCCAGGCTCTTCAGTCTCTTTCATTTGTATATGTCTGTACCCAGACATGTAATGCTTCCGCTTGTTGCTTGTATGCTCTGTATGATGGGTCCTGTGACCCCTGTTTGCAATAAATGCTATGATGGCTCTTTGAGCCTTATCTATATTAGTTGTTGAGTTATGCTGTGATGCCATGTTGTACAACACATACTTGCATGTTATGCGTACGTGTAATGTGTATTGCTATGTGTGGGATCTGACTATCTAGTTGTTTATCCTTAGTAGTCTCTCTTACCGGGAAATGTCTCCTAGTGCTTCCACTGAGCCATGGTAGCGTGCTACTACTCTGGAACACTTAGGCTGGCCGGCATGTGTCCTTCTTCGTTCATGTGTCTGTCCCTTCGGGGAAATGTCACGCGCTGAATACCGGAGTCCTGTTAGCCCGCTACAGCCCGGTTCACCGGAGTCCTGTTAGCCCAGTGCTACAGCCTGGATTCACCCGCTGATGACCGACACGTTCGATGCTGGGTCATGGATGCATGTCCCTGTAAGTTAGTGCCACTTTGGGTTCACGACTAGCCATGTCAGCCCGGGTTCTTTGTCATATGGATGCTAGTGACACTATCATATACGTGTGCCAAAAGGCGCAAACGGTCCCGGGCATGGTAAGGCGACACCCGTGGGAATACCGTGCGTGAGGCCGCAAAGTGATATGAGGTGTTACATGCTAGATCGGTGTGGCATAGAATCGGGGTCCTGACAGCTTTGGTATCAGAACCTGACTGCCTGTAGGATTACCAAGCCAAACTGGTCGAAGTTGAGTCTAGAAATTCTTTAATTATGTAAGGGAATTGATTGTGGGAAGGAACGTAAGGCTCTTTTTACTCCTTATACCTCATGGCCTTCTGATCTGAGCCATCCTACTTTCCTACGGGGCTAAGGAACTGGGCTTCTCTTCCGTCTATCAGGATCACGGGTTACTACTCCGTAGTCCCATAGGATTGGTCGATCAGAGTCATACCCAGTTTCAAGTACTTCCAGTGTAGTCTGTTTAGTACTATTTCAGAACCTTGAGTGGTGATGTTGAGTTGTTGTACTACCCCATTTTTAGCAGGATGTCTCATTTTGAGCATTTTACTGCCGTTATGCTGCCGGAATTTCCCTAGGAGTTCGAGAGATACTAATTTCCTTGTCCTACATTTTGTAGCTTATAGTTGATGCTGGTTCCGTCCATGGTTTCGTTTCTCAGGATGTCATCAGCTAAGCGAAGTTCTGTTGCTCGTAGCCAGAACCACGGAGATGGTAGGGATGAGGATCCTCCCGACCAGCGTTCGTTGACAGAGTTCATGTTAGAAATGGAGAGGAACAAGCGTGAGTCTAACCGCTTGTTGGCTCCTATCGAGGAGAATACCGCACATCAGTTCAAATGGTCTGTAACCACTCATGACTTCATTCGCTTGCACCCACCTACCTTTCATCATTCCATCGAGCCACTTGATGCAGATGACTGGCTCCGTAGCATCACTCGTAAGCTGCGTTCCGCGAACGTAGCTGAAGATGACAAGGTCACCTATGCCACATACCACCTGGAAGGTCCTGCTAGTCTTTGGTGGCAGAACTATGAGGCTATGCTTCCAGCTGGCCAGATTCCTACTTGGAGGGATTTCATTGAGGCTTTTCGCAAGCATCACATTCCTGAAGCCCTCATGGATCGCAAGAGAGAAGAGTTCTGTAGTTTCACCCAGGGTAAGATGGCTGTTGATGCCTATAGTAGAGAGTTTGAGAACCTTGCCCGCTATGCTTCAGAAGAGGTGTCCACGGACGCCAAGAAGCAGGCTAGGTTCCGGAAGGGTCTCAACCCCAAGTTGCGTCATGATCTCCACCTGCATCATTGTGATACATTCTAAGCTCTGGTGAACAAGGCCATTAATGCAGAGACAACTCAGCTCACTTACGAGGAGTCTCGTAAGCACACCCGTGATTTGGGATCTTCCTCCGGTTCTAGTTCTCAGAAGCACCGGATTTGGGTTCCAAACTCCGCTCTTCCACCCGGATATGTACCGAGGCCATCTTATGTGGCACCTCATCCAGTTCAGTAGTATGCTCCACCCAGGCCTATTGGTCGACCGCCTGCCAATGCGGGTCCACGTCCTACCTCCAAGATTTGTTACAAGTGCGGAGAGCCAGGCCACATTGCCCGTATTTGCACTCAGGCCAGAGTTGCTCTACCCCAGACCGAGAAGTCTATTTGCCGTGTCAGTAAGCCATCTCGCAAGATGATCAGTGCCAAGTCAGCTCCCACTAAACATGGACGTGTGCATCACGTCTCAGCTAAAGACGCTCATGATGATCCAGATGTCGCTCTTGGTACACTCCTTGTCAACGGTCATCCAGCATCGGTTTTGTTCGATACTGGAGTGTCTCATTCCTTCTTTTCTGAAAGCTATGCCCGCTTGCATGACATGTCATTTTGTGATATGCCCTCCCTGCTACTTATTCAAACTCCTGGATCCAAATGGCAAACCTCTAGGATAAGTTATGGCAATGAAATCCTTGTTGACAGACTTGTATTCCTTGGTTCCTTGATATCTCTCAAGTCTTCGAATATTAACATCATCTTGGGTATGGACTGGATGACATCTCATCATGCCAGGATTGATTGTTTCACCAGGTCTGTTCAGCTTACACACCCATCGGGTAAGATAGTCACTGTCTCCACCAGAGTTGCAAAGCGTCAACTCTATTCTCTTAATGCCAGCCCTCTTCCAGACCTTGAAGATATCCCGGTAGTCCGTGACTTTCCGGATGTCTTTCCAGAGGAACTGCCAGGTGTTCCACTCGATAGAGATGTAGAGTTCATCATAGATCTTATCCCAGGAACCGCTCCAATCTCTAGGAGACCTTACAAAATGGCACCCTTAGAACTAGCCGAGCTTAAGAAACAACTTGATGAGTCCTTGCAAAAGGGTTTCATCCGTCCTAGTTATTCTCCTTGGGCTTGCCCCGTCCTCTTTGTCAAGAAGAAAGACGGTACGGACCGGATGGTTGTAGACTATCATCCCGTTAATTTGGTCACGATAAAGAACAAGTATCCGCTCCCCAGGATCAACGACCTGTATGATCAGCTCGCTGGATCCTCAGTCTTCTCCAAGATGGATTTAGGGTTAGGCTAGCACCAAATCAAGATCAGAAACGGGGACATCCCCAAGACAGCCTTTGTCACTCGTTATGGCCAGTACGAGTACACCGTCATGTCTTTCGGTCTAACCAACGCCCCAGACACTTTCTCCCGCTTGATGAACTCGATCTTCATGGAGTACTTAGATAAGTTCATCGTGGTTTACCTCGATGATATTCTTATTTAGTCGAAGAACAAGGAAGAGCATACCGAACATCTTAGACTTGTGTTAGAAAAACTCAGAGAGCACCGCCTTTATGCCAAGTTCTCCAAGTGCAAATTTTGGTTGCCAGAAGTGACCTACCTAGGCCATGTAATCTCTGGTAAGGGCATTGCTGTCAACCCCGAGAGAGTTAAGGCCGTTCTCGATTGGACTCCACCTGAATCAGTCAAACAAGTTAGGAGTTTCCTTGGTCTAGCCAGCTATTGTCGCCGCTTTGTTGAAAACTTCTCCAAAGTAGCCAAACCCCTCACGGAACTTCTCAAGAAAGATAAAAAGTTTGAGTGGTCCCCACAGTGTGAGTACAGTTTTCAGGAACTGAAAAGACGCCTGACTTCTGCTCCCATACTTGTGCCACCGGATTTCACCAAAGACTTTGTTATCTACTGCGACGCCTCACGACAGGGACTAGGTTGCATTCTTATGCAGGATCGTCATGTGATTGCCTATGCATCTCGACAGTTCCATCCACATGAGGAGAATTATCCCACACATGATCTGGAGCTTGCAGCCGTAGTCTATGCACTCAAGACCTGGCGACATTACCTCCTTGGGAAACGTTGCAAGATCTACACCGATCACCAGAGCCTCAAGTATATCTTCACCCAACCAGATCTGAACCTTAGGCAAAGACGTTGGTTGGAGTTAATCACAGATTATGATCTAGGGATTACTTACACCCCAGGCAAAGCTAATGTCATGGCTGATGCGCTAAGTCGTAAATCCTATTGCAACAACCTTATGTTGCAGCAGGGCCAACCACATCTCCATGAGGAATTTTGTAAGCTTAACCTTCACATAGCTCCTCGCGGATTCCTTTCTACCTTGGTGGCGAAATCTGATCTTGAGGATCAGATTATCGCAGCTCCAAAGCAGGACACGGGAATTTCCCGAATCAAGAGAAACATTAAGAAGGGAGTTGGTGGATGTTTCTCTATGGATGATCGTGGTGTTGTTTTCTTTGAGAATCGCTTGGTGATTCCCAAGAATCAACATCTGCGACAATTTATTCTTAAGGAGGCGCATGAATCCCCTCTCACGATTCATCCTGGTAGTACTATGATGTATCAGGACCTACGCCAGAGGTTCTGGTGGACTAGGATGAAGAGAGAAATCGCTGAGTTCATTGCTAAATGTGATGTTTGTCGTCGCGTTGAGGCAGAGCATCAAAGACCTGCTGGCACCCTTCAGCCTTTAACTATTCCTGAGTGGAAATGGGATAAAGTTGGTATGGATTTCATCACCGGCTTTCCCAGGACCAAGAAAGGGAATAACGCTATCTTCGTAGTCATTGACCGTCTTTCCAAAGTGGCTCACTTCCTTCCTGTTCGAGAGAGTATCACTGCTAGTCAGCTCGCTGACTTATACATTTCTCGAATAGTATCACTCCATGGTGTTCCACTAGAGATCAATTCAGACCGTGGTAGTCTTTTCACTTCTCATTTCTGGAATAGTTTCCAAACTGCCATGGGAACCCATCTTTCCTTCAGTACCGCTTTCCACCCTCAGTCGAGTTGTCAGGTGGAAAGGGTCAACCAAATTCTCGAAGACATGCTTAGAGCTTGCGTTATCTCATTTGGTATGGATTGGGAGAAATGTCTTCCTTTTGCCGAGTTTGCTTATAACAATAGCTATCAATCCAGTCTCAGGAAAGCTCCTTTTGAGGTTCTCTATGGACGAAGATGTCGAACACCTTTGAACTGGTCGTAAACCGGTGAAAGACAATTCTTTGGACCGGACATGATCCAGGAGGCAGAAGAGCAAGTTCGCATCATTCATGAGAATTTGAAAACAGCCCAGTCTCGTCAAAAGAGTCAGTATGATTGTCATCATAAGGATATGACTTATGAAATTGGCGACAAAGCTTACCTTCGGGTTACTCCTTTGAAGGGTACCCATCATTTCGGTATCAAGGGCAAGTTGTCTCCTCGTTACATTGGTCCTTTTCGTATTCTCGCTAAACGAGGAGAGGTTGCCTACCAGTTGGAACTACCCCCACATCTTTCTCGAGTTCATGATGTCTTCCACGTCTCTCAACTCAGGCGTTGCTTCTCGGATCCTATCCGCGGAGTGGACCACGAAACGCTTGATCTCCAAGATAACCTCACATACCGAGAGTACCCGGTTCGCATTCTTGATCAACCAGAGCGTGTTACCCGACGTCAGAACATCAAGTTTCTCAAGGTTCAGTGGTCTCATCATTCCGAGAGAGAAGCTACTTGGGAGCGAGAAGATCGTCTTCGACTGGAGTACCCCGCCTTCTTTCCGTCGACCCCTGAATCTCGGGACGAGATTCTTTCAAGTGGGGGCGAGTTGTCACATCCCTAGTTCTGGTATGCTCAAGGCTAGCTAGTCATTTGTGCATCATGTTTAAATTCCATTTAATTTTGAAATGGGGATTTGTGAAACCTTCAGAATCATTTTTGGAAATGACCCAAATAAAAATTGCTCCAAAAGGGTCCAAGAAAATGCTCATGTTGCCCTCTGAAAATATTGGACAGAGATAAAAATCAAACCAATATTTTCAGGAGCTCATAAGTATTTATTTTGGGCATTTGGAATTAATGCATAATTATTTGCATTGGATATATATTTGTTATATACATAATATATTTCCAAAAATTATGCCATTTATAAAGGAGCTCTGGAATAATATAACTAGCTTCTATAAAAATTGGCATAAGAAAATAAAATGGTTTAGTATTTTTTTTAAAACCAAACAAATGTGAGAAAATAGAAAAGAAAACAAAAAGGGGAAAAACCTTACCTGGACCTACCTGCGGCCCAGCTCCTGTGCTGGCCCGGCACCGCGCAGCCCAGCAGCTGGCCCAGCCCGCCTCCTCCTCTGTCGTCTTCTCCCCCTCGCCAAGCAGCTGCGTGCCCGCGCCACAGCCGGCCGCGGCCACGCGCCCGGCCACCTCCTCCCTCCCTGCCTGCCTGCCCTCTCCCCTCCTCGTCTGGATGTCCCGAATGTCGCCACGCACCGCCCCGGTCCTCTTCCACTCTCTCTCGCTCTCCCTCCTCCCCTGAACATCTCTCTATCTCACGGCCGAACGCCACCGACGCCACCGCTCGCCGTTGCCGCAGCCACTGCCTCCTCCTCGTCCCTCCGTTGTGTCCACGAGCTCCGCCACGACTCCCTCGTCCTCTCCGTCAAGCCACAAGACGCCGGACGCCCCGTGGAGCCGTCGCCGTCGCCTTCTTCACCTCCAGCCGCCGTGGATCCCCATCACCGCCCCGCCGTATCCAGTGCATCCCCGAGCTCGCCATCAAGCCCGTCGAGCCCGTGGTGAGCTCCGCCCATAGCCCTCCTCCCCACCATGGCCGAAGCCTCTCGCCGCCGTCCATGTCGCCGTCGTCGTCTCGGCCCGCCACCGCCCAAACCGAGCACCCCATCGTGCTCCCGGTGCCAGGAGGGTGCCGCAGAGCCCCTCGGGTGGCCTTCCCGTGCCCTGCAGCCCGTTCCCGCTCAAAGCCGAACTCCAGCCACCACCCCGAGCTTCGCTCCGGCGAGCTCCGGTCGCCCCTGCCTCTCCCACTTGCTCCAATCGGTGCGAACGAGTGCTGGCTCCTCGCCCGTGGTCTCCGCCGCCCAAATGGTCGCCGGGGCGATGATCCCGAGCCCTCCGCCGCATTCGGCCTCGCCGGCGGCTAGACGCCGGCGGGATTGACCGGGTCAACCCCCGCTAACTAAGCCCCCTTGTGACGCTGACATGTGGGGCCCGGCCCTGCTAATTTTTAGTCTAGGATTAGTTTAGCAACTAATTAACTCTGTTAACTAACTATGACACTGACGTGTGGACCCCACATGTCAGGTTTGACCCTGGTCAGCCCCGGTTGACCTTCTGATGTCGCGCTGACGTCATGCTAGCGCAATAATATATTTTCTGGAATTAAAATAAATCAGGAAATTCCAGAAAATGTTCAAAACTTCAAAAATTCATATCAATTCAACCGTAGCTCAGATTGAAATAAATTATATATGAAAAATTATCAGAAAAATTCAACCTATCCATCTGTACCAGTTTCATGCATGAAAAACCAAGTTATACCTGCTGTATAAGTGAAACACTAAAATGGCTTACATAAAGAGCTTATTTGGAGATGCATTTGAACCTTTGGTTCAAATGGACTTCAAACCAAATGAATACTAGTTGCATTAGCTCAAACAGCATCACATCTTCATGCCATGTTCATGCATCATATTGTTGCATATGCTTGTGTATTGATTGTTGGCACCATTCCTTCTCGATAGGTCCTGCTCCGGAGACCGTTCCAGAGTACCTGTCTGTGAAGCAGTGCCTCCCTTATTGATCTACCAGGCAAGCAAACCCCCTTGTTCATTCCGATACAATCCTACTCTCTCGCTCCTGCTCTCAGTTATTGCATTAGGACAACAACGATTCATCTGCTACTTTGTGCTGCGGTAGTTGAACCCATTCCTCTGCATGACCTGTCATTGCCACAGTAAATAATTGAAACCCACTAGCATGTGTAGGAGTTGATTGAGCCATGCTGTGTTCCTACCATGTTATGCCTGCTATTGCTTAGAGTGGTGTCAGGTCTGATTCATTGGGAATTAATTGGAGTGTTACGATATGTTCTGGTGCTGAGAGTTAAGTGTGTGAACACGATTTGGTAAAGGTAGCCGTGGGAGGCCATGTAGGAGTACATGGTGGGTTGTCTCACTGGAACCATCCTTAAGCACTGAGTTCTATGTATGTTGTCCAATGACTCGATACTACCACACATTGGGCTCCGGGTGCTCCAAGCCCTCTCGACTTATTAACCAACTTGATCTCTGTCCAGGAGTCGCAACTAGTTTCTGGCGTTTGTAGGCAGTGTTAGTAGTCTACCAACTGGCACCCGGCCAGGTGGGCTTGGGACAGACTAGGCACAAGTGGCACGGTGTACCAAGCGTAGATCCATCCGGCAAGGTGGGCTTGGGAACCCTGCACACATCGTTTGGGGCCGTGAGTGAAACCCCGGCCGGATCTCCTTGCGGATGGAACCCGAATAGGCGATAAACCTGGACTAGAGTCTTGTGTGGTTAGTCAGGTCGTGGCCGACACCCTCGCCAGGCTTCCACTTGAAGGTTGCCGAGATACATGACGTGTACATGGCGGTAAGTGGCGAGAGCGTGTGTGAAGAAGTACACCCCTGCAGGGTTAACATGATCTATTCGAATAGCCGGGTCCGTGGTTATGGACTTCTTGGATGCTTACATGGTACATAGACAACTTGAAGTGGATACTCTAAAATGCTCAAGACAAGTGTGAGTGCTATGGATGGCCTTCTCGTAGGGAGACGGGGATGAATCCATAGTAGTGTATTGTGTGGTGACTACTGGACTCGTGTGCGCCATATCACCTCAAAGAAGTTCTGGTAGTCGTAGAATAGGATAGCCACAGAGTCAAAGCTGGCTTGCTGCAACTAAACCCCACATTACCCTCTTGATACAAATGCATGTATGATAGGATCTGATGTAAGTCTTGCTGAGTACCTTTGTACTCATGTTGCTTTATTTATGTTTTTGCAGCGGAGACTTCGGTCTTACTAGTGTTCTTGTGGACTTCGGCAAGTAGCTTGTACCTCAGCTACGATCTTGATCGAATGTTGTAGTTAGTCAGGCTCTTCGGTCTCTTTCATTTGTAGATGTCTGTACCCGGACATGTAATGCTTCCGCTTGTTGCTTGTATGCTCTGTATGATGGGTCCTGTGACCCCTGTTTGCAATAAATGCTATGATGGCTCTTTGAGCCTTATCTATATTAGTTGTTGAGTTATGCTGTGATGCCATGTTGTACAACACATACTTGCATGTTATGCGTACGTGTAATGTGTATTGCTATGTGTGGGATCTGACTATCTAGTTGTTTATCCTTAGTAGTCTCTCTTACCGGGAAATGTCTCCTAGTGCTTCCACTGAGCCATGGTAGCGTGCTACTGCTCTGGAACACTTAGGCTGGCCGGCATGTGTCCTTCTTCGTTCCTGTGTCTGTCCCTTCGGGGAAATGTCACGCGATGAATACTGGAGTCCTGTTAGCCCGCTACAGCCCGGTTCACCGGAGTCCTGTTAGCCCAGTGCTACAGCCTGGATTCACCCGCTGATGACCGACACGTTCGATGCTGGGTCATGGATGCCTGTCCCTATAAGTTAGTGCCACTTTGGGTTCACGACTAGCCATGTCAGCCCGGGTTCTTTGTCATATGGATGCTAGCGACACTATCATATACGTGTGCCAAAAGGTGCAAATGGTCCCGGGCATGGTAAGGTGACACCCGTGGGAATACCGTGCGTGAGGCCGCAAAGTGATATGAGGTGTTACATGCTAGATCGATGTGGCATAAAATCGGGGTCCTGACAGCTTGCTACAGAGAGCTCAATCTGATGTTCGGTCGGACTGGAGATATATATTTGACTCGGATGATGGAGATTGCCACCAAATACGCTAACGACAAAGAGAAAGACCGACTCAGGAGTGGCAAGCACAAAACAGTCGCCCAGGACACCGGAGGAGGAAATTCCAGTCGGAAGCAGAAGCGAAAGGTTAAGGCAGCAGGTCCTGCCGAGGCAGTAGTGTTGAATCAAGGAAAGTTCAAAGGGAAACCCGAAGGGCCTTGTACCCCAAGAAAGGGAAGGACCAGGAAGGAAATGATGTGATGGATTTGTCGTGTCATATTCACACCAAGAAGGATGAGGAGGGGAACCTGATTCTCCCCAAGAATACCACTCGACAATGTCGACTCCTAATCCAGAACTTCCCAGACAGTAAACCCAATGTTAAGGACAAAGAGACTGAGAAGGAAGAAGAAGATAAGGATGATGATGGTGGTTATCCCAATGTCAATGCCACCTTGGTGATTTTTTCCGATATCGAGAGCAAAAGTCGACTAAAGGTCATTAACAGAGAGGTAAACATGGTTGCTCCGGCAACACCAAGGTATCTCAAGTGGTAAAAAAAACCCATTACATTTGACTAGTCTGACCACTCGGCACGCGTAGCTACCCCTGGGTGGCAGGCGCTAGTGGTCGACCCAGTCATGGGAGGCAGCCGACTGACTAAGGTCCTGGTGGATGGTGGTAGTGGCCTGAATATTCTGTATGCTGAGGCCCTCAAAGGAATGGGCATTCCGATGTCCAAACTCAGCGAGAGCAACATGCGGTTCTATGGAATCATCCCAGGAAAGAAATCTGAATAACTCGGCCAGATCACTCTCGACGTGGTTTTTGGTGATGAGAAGAATTTCCGCAAGGCGAACTTGACGTTTGAGGTTGTGGATTTCTAGAGTGCATATCATGCCATTCTGGACAGACCTGCTTATGCTATCTTTATGGCTCGACCATCCTATGTATACCTCAAGATGAAGATGCCTGGCCCCAGAGGTGTAATAACGGTCTCCGGTAACTGTCAGAGAGCAGAAGATTGTCTTCAAGATGGGGCAAAAATAGTAGACGAGCAGATGGCAGCAGTTGAGATTCAGGAGTACCAGAAGATGGCAGATCCGAGTGATTTGTTGCGTGCTAAGAGGCCTGCCTCGCAGTCCGCATTTCAGTCGGCCGACGAGACCAAGCCAGTCCATGTTTATGCGACCAACCCAAATGCTACTCCGACCCATATCTCATCTACACTCGACACCAAATAGGAAGAAGTGATCATCCAGTTCCTCCGTGAGAACTGGGACATCTTTGCATGGAAGCCATCCGACATGTCAGGTGTACCGAGGGAGCTGGCTGAGCATGATTTACGTGTCGACTCAAAAGTAAAACCTGTTAAAGAGCATCTCCGTTGGTCCGCCATGGAGAAGAGAAAGGCCATTGGCGACGAGGTAGCTCGGCTCCTGGCTGCTGAGTTCATCTGTGAGATATACCACCCTGAGTGGCTCGCCAATGTTGTTATGGTTCCCAAGAAAGACAAATCACTCCAAATGTGTATTTACTTCAAACACATTAATCGGGCTTGCCCGAAAGATCATTTCCTCTGCCCCGCATCGACCAAATAGTCGACTCAACTGCGGGATGTGAGCGACTGTCCTTCCTGGACGCTTATTCAGTGTACCATCAGATCCGACTGTATGGACCCGATGAGATAAAGACAGCTTTCATCACCCCGTTCGGGTGTTTTTGCTATGTTACTATGACCTTTGGCCTCAAGAATGATGGCGCCACATTCATGCGCATGATTCAGAAGTGCCTGCTCACTCAAATTAGTCAGAATGTGGAAGCATATATGGATGACATAGTGGTTAAGTCACTCAAAGGTTCCGACCTGCTGGCTGACCTTGCTGAAACCTTTGCCAACCTGAGAAGGTATGATATCAAGCACAATCCATCAAAGTGCACATTCGGAGTCCCAGGCAGAAAGTTACTTGGTTTTCTCGTTTCCGAACGAGGGATCAACGCAAACTCAGAGAAGATTGGCACAATCCTCCAAATGAAACGCCTAGTGCGTGTGCATGATGTTCGGAAGCTTACTCGTTGTTTGGCTGCATTGAGCTGATTCATCTCACGCCTCGGTGAAAAGACACTGCCTCCATACTGGCTGATGAAGAAATTTGACGAGTTCGAGTGGAATGGCGAAGCTGAAGCAGCATTTGAGGAGCTCAAAGACCTGCTTTCCACCCAACCGGTGCTTGCTACTCCGGTTAGCAAGGAGCCTTTGCTACTTTACATTGTAGCCATAGAACAAGTTGTTAGCACAGTGCTCACAGTCGAGCGGGAAGAAGAAGGCAAGGCCTTCAAAGTTAAGCGCCCCATGCATTATATTTCAGGTGTCTTAACCCCATCCAAGCAGAGATATCCTCACTATCAGAAGCTTGTTTATGGGATTTATCTGACCACGAAGAAGGTCGCACATTTTTTCTCTGATCACCGAATTTCAGTCGTCAGCAACACTCCATTGTTAGAGATTCTGAATAACAGAGATGCAACTGGTTGAGTGGCAAAGTGGGCGATTGAACTACTTCCTTTGGATAACAAATTTGAGGCAAAGAAGGCCATTAAGTCTCAAGCAATTGCATATTTCCTCGCAGAGTGGACAGAACAACAACAACCAATTCAAATTCAGTCAGAACATTGGACCATGTTTTTTTATGGATCCAAGATGTTAAATGGCTCTGGTGCAGGAGTGGTCTTAGTGTCCCCATGAGGAGACAAGCTCAGCTATGTTCTCCAGATTTACTTTGATTCTTCGAACAATGAAGCTGAGTATGAGGCACTATTGTATGGGTTGCGTATGGCCATTTCACTCGGCGTCCGGCGCCTGATGGTTTATGGTGACTCAGACTTAGTGGTTAACCAAGTAATGGAGGAATGGGACGTCAGGAGTCCTGCAATGACAGGTTACTGCAACGGAGTGAGAAAGCTAGAGAAGAAGTTTGAGGTGTTAGAGCTCCACCACATCCCATGAATCAAGAATCAAGCTGCTGATGATCTGGCGAAGATAGGTTCCACTTGGAAGCCTATCCCCAGCAATGTGTCCTTGGAGCATCTCCATACCCTGTCAGTGCAAGAAGATCCCTTCAAGGAAGATCCCCCGCAACCAATAAGTTCAACCAATCCGACTGAGATCGAGGTTCCAGCCGCGTTCGACCTGATCATGGAAGTCTTGGTGGTCGCACCTGATTGGACAATACCGTACATCACGTACATTCTTAGAAAGGAGATCCCAGAGGACGAAGCTGAGGCTCGCCAGATAGTCCGTCGATCGAAAGCTTTCACTGTGATGAAAGGGCAGCTTTACAGAGAAAGTGTCACAGGAGTGGCCCAACACTGCATCACCCCGGAAGAAGGCCGAATGATCCTAAACGACATCCACTCGGGACCTGTGGTCACCATGCGTCCTCTCGGACCATCGTGGCCAAAGCGTACCGAGTGGGATTCTATTTTCCTAAAGCAAATGAGATTGCGAAAGATATAGTCGACAAGTGTGCAGGTTGCCAGTTCTACTCCAACATGTCTCACAAGCCTGCATCTTCCCTGAAGACTATTCCTCTCGTTTGGATATGGTTGGGCCCTTCAAGACCGGCGTGAGTGGTTTCACCCATTTACTCGTTGCAGTCGACAAGTTCACCAAGTGGATCAAAGCCAAGGCCATCAAAAACCTTGGAGCAGGCACTGTCGTCAGTTTCATCAGAGAGTTGATATTCAGATATGGAGTTCCTCACAGCATCATCATAGATAACGGCTCCAACTTTGATTATGGTGAGTTCAAGGCGTTCTGCGCTCCCAAGGCACTCGGGTCAAGTATGCGTCCGTCGCACACCCGCAGTCGAATGGACAGGCAGAAAGGGCAAATGGTTTGGTCCTCCAAGGGTTAAAGCCTCGATTGATGCGTGATCTTAAGCATGCTGCTGGAGCTTGGGTGACTGAATTGCCATCAGTCCTTTCGGGGCTGAGAACAACACCCAACCGGTCGACTGATCGAACTCCTTTCTTCCTGGTGTACGATGCTGAGGCTGTGCTTCCGAGTGACTTACAGCACAATGCTCCCCGAGTCGAACTGTTCTCAGAAGCTGAAGCAGAGCAAGCATGGGAAGACGCAGTTGAGCTCCTAGAGGAAGAACACGAGATGGCTTTGGTTCGGTCGACCATCTATCAGCAAGATCTGCATCGATTCCATGCTCGCAATGTCAGAGGTCGAGCATTTCAGGAAGGAGACCTTGTGCTCAGAGTGGTTCAGAAACGACCTCACAAGCTCGCTCTGGCCTGGAAAGGTCCCTTCATCATCACCAAGGTGCTTCAAAAATTGAGCGTACCAAATTTACAATGTAGCCAAGAAAATGGACGAGCCACGCGTATGAAACGCAGAGCTGCTTTGTCCTTTCTATACCTAAAATCACTCGACCTGACGAGTTGTAATAAAAGCACTTAAGTTTGTTTTCCAAAGACAAGATTTTTATAGTATCTTAATGATTTGTTTCTCATAATCACTTGTGTCCAAATCCCCTAGTGGGTGGCTTAGCCGTGAACCTG
The DNA here is from genome assembly GCF_018294505.1 of Triticum aestivum. NCBI lineage: Eukaryota > Viridiplantae > Streptophyta > Magnoliopsida > Poales > Poaceae > Triticum > Triticum aestivum. The sequence continues at coordinate 300,487,138 of NC_057801.1, forward strand.
ATTCGCCTAAGTTAAAACATTCCAACTGGAGAGCAATCCTCCCACGCCGTGTATTTGGACCCTACCAGAAACTAAGAGAAGAAGGACTACACCCATATAATGAATATTCTAGATGAAGCTCTCCAAGGCTTCAACATTAGGGGTGGCCACGTGCAGATTAGGAAATAAAGGAACAAGAAGATGGGTTTTGCGCATAAAACTAACTTCTTCTGCATCCATGTGCCAAAACCAAGCAAGAAAGATGGATTCTACATCCTCCATCTCATGATTGAGTTCAGCACGGATCACCAAAAGCTTCGCATCAGAAACAAAAATGATGATCATATCCACAAGTGGGTAGAATCTCATGGAGAAGTGGATTATAAACTCAGAGATGACTTCTTTCGCATCCAAAGGGACATTGCGATGATCATCATGAAAGAAGTCGTCGATGAGAAGGGGATGTTCCACCACGGCCCTATATTGTGAGCTGACGTCCGAACTCGCATAGGCATGCAATGTCACGACCTCATGCCATTAAAGAAGCTAGGGTCCATCCTCGATGATATGGAATGACGGAACTTCTAGTGATTGACGATGCCGATGATGATGATATGTGTCGGTTGAACTTGTACACTTTCTGTAGCAATGAAACTTTGTGATGTCCACAGTCCCTGTCGAACTTGCGTAACACTACTTTGTTAGTTTGGGTAAGATAAACTGCGTACCTGTAGTTAATTAGTTTGCGTACTGTATGTTGCATCCAGTTGCTAACCCTTTCTTTTTCATGTTGCTCTAGTATATTTTGTTGCATATGATTGTACATTCTCTTGATAAATATGCATCTGTAACAGGTACCTAGCTTCTTGATGGTGAGGTGGCAGTGCTATGTTGTGTACAAAGGGAAGGTTCTGGGGGTGTACAAAGAGTGGTCTGAGTGCCAAGTGCAAGAGAATGGGGTCTCGGGTGCCAGCCATAAAGGCTTCAAAAGCAGATAAGATGCAGAAGCTAGTTACTTGAGGTTCACGCTAGTGTGAGAGAGGACTCATAACCGCCGCCTCATGTACTGCATAGTTCCGCTATCACTCATAGTGATAGCTCTTCTCGCGTATATCATTGTGTAGATGGATGACGATGTAGTTGCAAGTATTCGAGGCTTGTATCGCTATTTTCAAAATGATGATGAGAGACCACTTCATGTTGGATGATAATTATGATGATGACCACCTTGTACCGCTATGTATATGCTATGATTACATTTGTATGTGTATGATATGTTAGAGATTATTGTATAAAGCCAAAAACAAAATTCAGCAACACAAAATGTGGAGCAGAAAAAAAATTAAAAACTAACGCAGGGTATGGCATTAGCAGCAACGAGCTCTTAGTAGTAGCGCTCTTTGCATAAGGGCGCTCCAGCTATTATTAGCAGCGCGTGTTTTAGACAAACGCTGCTGCTATCCCTAGTTAGCAGTAGAGCTAGTAAGGCCGCGCTACAGATAAGCATTAGCTGTGACGCCATATCAGTAGCATGGCCACCCACGCTACTGATAAGCATGTAACCCGCTCTACTGCTAGGCTTTTCCCTAGTAGTGGGGTTTTGGATGATTTTATCTTCGACGTGTACTCTACCACCCTTCGATGATTTTATCTTCGACGTGTACTCTACCACCCTTTCTATGGCAGGAAGACTACAAGTTCAGTCAGGACAGAAGGAGGCGGCTCTCCGTTGCATCGAAACCCAAGAATTCATGCTTTACATGGTTTATCACTCGCCCCGCTACCACCCTCACTTTTCACCAGCAGATGCATTATTCTTAACTGATAAAGTACATAACAACTATTCCTCATTATGTTTATGCACACGAAAAATTATAGGGCATCTCGAATGGAGCAAGATGGCTCGTCGGCACGATCAACTTACCATGAAAGTTGTATTCACGTTCACCCCCCGATGTTTAATCCACAAAAGGACCACAATTTGGCCATTTGAACTCCTTTTGAGCTCCATCACCCACCAAAATGATCACAACTACACGTGGTACGCATCTATCACCCTCTTCATCGGCATCGATAACATTTCGGGGGCTAGATCCAGGTTCAAAAACCGAGTTTCGGATGATTTTATCTTTAGCGTGTACTCTACCACCCTTTTGGGAGCTCACCCATGGAAAGATATATGGACAACAGCATATAGAGTAATGCACCAGCCTTCCATTTTCAATCAAGAAAGACTGCAGGTTCAGTCAGGACAGAAGGAGGAGGCTCTTCATTGCATCGAAACCCCGTGAATTCATGCTTTACATGGTCTATCGCCTGCCCCTCTACCACCCTCACTTTTCCACTAGCAGATGCATTATACTTAAATGACAAAGTACATAACAGATCTTTCTCATTATGTTTATGCACACAAAAAATTATAGGCCATGCCGAATGGTGCAAGATGGCTCGTCGGTGCGATCAACTTACCCTGAAAGTTGAATTCATGGGTCGTCCCCCGATGTTGTATCCACCAAAGACCACAATTTGGCCTTTCGAATGCCATCTGAGCTCCATCACCCTCGTCATCAGCGTCGACATCATATCGGGGGGAAGATCTAGGTTGAACTATCGAGTTTTGGATTATTTTATCTTTGACGTGTACTCTACCACCCTTCTGTGAGCTCACCCACGGACAGATATATGGACAATAACATATATAGCAATGCACCATCCTTCCATTTTGAAACCAGAAGACTACAGGTTCAGTGAGGACAGAAGGAGGAGGCTCTTCGTTGCATCGGAGCCCAAGAATTCATGCTTTACATAGTGTATCACCCGCCCAACTACCACCCTCACTTTTCACCAGCGGAGGCATTATTCTTAACTGATAAAGTACATAACAGCTATTCGTCATTATGTTTATGCACATGAAAAATTATAGGGCATCCCGAATGGTGCAAGATGGCTCGTCGGCACGATCAACTTACCATGAACGTTGTATTCACGTCCGTCCCCCGTTGTTTTATCCACCAGAGGACCACAATTTGGCCATATGAACTCCTCTTGAGCTCAATCACCCGCCAAAATGATAAAAACTACACGTGGTACGCATCCATCACCCTCTTCGTCGGCATCGACAACATTTCTAGGGCTAGATCAAGGTTGAAATCGAGTTTCAGATGATTTTATCTTTGGCGTGTACTCTACCACCCTTTTGTGAAGCTCACCCACGGAAAGATATATGGACAATAACATACAGAGCAATGGACCACCCTTCCATTTTCAAACCAGAAAGACTATAGGTTCAGTCAGGATAGAATGAGGAGGCTCTTCATTGCATCAAAACCCAAGAATTCATGCTTTACATGGTCTATCGCTCGCCCCGCTAGCAGATGAATTATACTTAAATGAAAAAGTACATAATAGCTCCTCATCATTATGTTTATGCACACAAAAAATTATAGGTAGTCCCGAATGGTGTAAGGTGGATCGTCAGCGCAATCAACTTACCTTGAAATTTGAATTCACGGGCCGTCCCTCGATGTTGTATCCACAAAAGGACTAAAAGTTTGCCATTCGAACTCCATTTCAGCTACATCACCCACCAAAACGGTCACAATTAAATGTGGTACGTGTCCATCACCCTCTTCGTGGGCGTCGACAAAATTTTGGGGGCCGGATACAGGTTAAACTATAGAGTTTCAGATGATTTTATCTTTGACGTGTACTCTACCACCCTTCTGTGAGCTCACCTACGGACAGATATATGGACAATAACATATAGAGCAATGCAACATCCTTCCATTTTCACACGAGAAAGACTACAGGTTCAGTCAGGACTGAAGGAAGAGGCTCTTCGTTGCATCAAAACCCAAAAACTCATGCTTTACATGATTCCCCCGCCCCGCTACCACCCTCATGTTTTCACCAGCAGATGCATTATTCTTAAATGATAAAGTACATAACAGCTCTTCCTTAATATGTTTATGCACATGAAAAATTAGACGGCATCCCGAATGGTGCAAGATGGCTCGTCGGCGCGAACAACTTACCCTTCCATCACCCTCTTCGTCGGCATCGACAACATTTCAGGGGCGGGATCTAGGTTGCAAAACTGAGTTTCGGATGATGTTATCTTTGACGTGTACTCTACCATCCTTCTGTTAGATTAACCATAGACAGATATCGGGGCAATAACATATAGAGCAATGCTGCATCCTTCCTTTTTGAAACCAGAAAGACTACAGGTTTAGTCAAGACAGAAGGAGGAGGCTCTTTGTTGCCTCGAAACCCAAGAATTCATGCTTTGCATGGTCTATTGCCCACTCCACTACCAACCTCACTTTTTCACCAGCATATGCATTATTCTTAAATGATAAAGTACACAAAAGTTGTTCCTCGTTATGTGTCGGTGTTCTGGGAACCAGGGTACCCAGCCCTACCTGCCTGCGGACCACAACGTGGCTTCATCGACGGCCTGGTACGGCCCAGCTTCGACTATGGCAAGACAAGACCCTCGCGAGGGGCCAAGCCTCGCGAGGCGGGCGACAACAAGAGCTTCAAGGGGAGCGGCCTCATTAGGCTCCCTCCTGAGCGGAGCAAAGATTTCTATGCAAGACCCGGCCTCACGAGGCTGGAATGACATCAACCATGACAACCAAGGCAAGGTGTGCGCCAGCTGGCGTAGAGCAACAGATTTCCTCTTTGGTGCAAAGGAGGCAAGCGCAGGTGTGGAGAGGAATCAGCCAAAGGTTGCCATTTGCATGCAACGAGAGCAAGACCGCAAGAACGACAGGATGGATTTCATCGCCGAGCCCACAACGACGTCACTCTCAGAGACATTGCAAGCAAAGACCACCTTTTGTCAGGATTAGATGTACTTCTTGTTCCCCTTCAAATTTGGCCATTGCGGGATCCCTTCCTGCCTATGTTTTGGAGGAAGAGGACCAAGGCCACTATAAATAGGGCCTAGCCACCACCATAGGGAGGTGTCGGTTGATCAACTCACCAGGTGATCAGATCATCAAACTACCATGAGGTCATCAAAAGAACATGCCTCATGAGGCTATTCTTCCACTTGAACTAGTTCATCCTCAGCCCCTCGCGAGGCCAGTACACCACAAAGCAGGAGTAGGGTATTACACCGCAAGGTGGACTGAACCTGGGTAAACTTCTGTGTCTTTCTCTGTCATTTTCATCAAGCTAGGTTGTGAGAGCAGTGGATCGGGAGGCATGAGAGGTTGCGTTCTTCTCATACGCCCCTAAGTTCAATGCTTTCTTGGGCCTACGGAGCCCAGAATCTGACATTTGGCTCGCCAGGTAGGGGGCGTGTCGAATCCTCTCTCCCGTCAGTTGTTTCACCCTCGAACCGTCGTTCCCATGGCGGATGCTCATCGAGTTAGTGCCGAGCGCCGGGTGGCCCTTGCCGCACACATCGCCCACAAGCTGCCCCGCGTGCAACGGTGCTCCTCGCCGTTCTCCGTCGCTCGTGGCCAATGCTGCCACTGGCCCTGCAGCCCACGAGCAGTAGGATTCGTTGCTGCTGCCCTCCATGCGACGCGACGGCCGCACCGCCACTCCGTCGCCAACCCCGGTCGCTGCTTTGTCGTCCCACGCCCGTCGCGGGCCGCCACTATGCTGTCGGTGCTGTTCATGGCGCGTGAGCTCCTGCGCTACCGTCCGGCCATAAGCTCTACAAGGATTGGCTGGGCCGCATCGCTGAGTTTGTCAGCGCTGCTGGAGAGGCTCCGGCGCTATCCCGCTCGCTACCTCCCCCGCAGGGCCAGGAAGGCAACGTAGCTCACGGTGTGCCTCCTCCTCCTCTTCGGAAAGATGTCATCCCCGAGTCAAGGCATGAGGCCTCCCAGTGCGACCAGCCGTGTAGGGCACCTGCGCGCGATGAAGAAAGTTGTCGGGTTCTACAGCAGCCTCAGGCAGAGGCACGTGCACTCCTAGCTCCTCCTGCACCTCCGTGCACCGCGTGCATCCTAAGGTGGTTGCACGTGGGCATAAAGACCTGGCTCCCCCTCAGAGTCGTGCCCCAGTGGGCACGGCGGGATGCTGAGCGTTCACTCCAGAGCTTCGTCGCGTCGTCTGTCCCGGCAAGTTCAAGCCGGATCTGCCTCCGCGCTATGACGGCACCCCCGACCTAGCCGAGTTCATTCAGCTCTACGAGTTGAGCATCGAGGTAGCATGTGGCAATGAGACGGTCATGGCGAACTGGTTCCCAACAGCTCTTAAGGATGGCGCACGCTCGTGGCTCCTGAACCTCCCAGTGGGGTTGATCTCCTCTTGGGACGAGCTGCGCGAGTGCTTCATCACCAACTTCCAAGGCACCCGCGACCGCGCTCCTACAGCTGGCGACCTGTGACACATAAAGAAACAACCCGGAGAGACCTTGCATAAGTACATCCAGTACTTCACCAACGCTTGCCTCAAGATTCCCAAGGTGTCGGACAAGGCAATCATCTCAGCGTTCATTGATGGCATCCGGGATGTCAAGATGAAGGAGGAGCTCGCCATACATGAGGACATGTGCTCGGCTCTAGAGATGTTCAACATGGCGAACCGGTGCGCGAGGCCAGAAGAAGGTCGCATTTCACTCATCGAGCTCCCTGATCTGATCCTGAAGATAAGAAGGCCAAAGCAAAGGACATGAAGTGCAAGGGCCAGGCTATGCTCGCAGTCGAGCCTGACATGAAGCGCGGTTGTGATCACCCCGAGTCCTCCAAGGGCTACCGCCCGTTCTGCGTCTTCCACAACATGCACAGCCACAACACCAATGACTGCCAAGAGCTCAGGCCATCCGTGATGTGCGCCTTGGCCGACGCGGAGGAGGAGGTCATGGTAGAGGCCGCTGCGACAATCGTGACCCCTGATAGGGCTGGCGCGATCAACCTCGTGAAGACCGCTGGTAGGACCAACCTCGTGACGGCCCGTGGCAGGATCAGCATCACGAGGACTGTCCTCAGGGCAACGCTAGCCTCCCTTCGCTGCCACTGCCACCAAGGAGGAATGACGACCACCGCCAAGATGATGGGGCTGGGGGCTTCCAAGAGCATCGTGCTATCGCCTGCATCCTAGGGGATGCTCATGCCCCAACTTCCCATTGCATCATCAAGCAGTTCGCTCGTGAGGTGAACGTGGCCCTCAAGAAGCTCAAGGCATCGCGTCCGCTCAGATGGTCCAAGTACACCATAACCATCGATTCTTCAGACCAGCTCAAGTGCTCGACCACCTCAGGCGCGCTCCCCATGCTCTTCTCACCTACCATCAGCAACGTTTTCGTCACCAAGACACTCGTTGATGGAGGCACCGTGCTCAGTGTTCTCTCAGTTGAGACATTTGACAAGATCCAGGTGCCATAGGACCAGCTCTCCACTCACCCCATCGGGCAGATTCACCTCCCCTTCACCTTTGGAAAGCGCGACAACTACGCACCAAGCTCATTGACTTGACCATCGCCCACGCTCTCCTGTCGTAGAACACAATCATCGGGTACCCAGCTCTCGCGAAGTTCACGGCAGCAACGCCCCACGGCTACAATGTCCTCAAGATGCCAGGAAGCAGTGGCATCATCACGGTCGCATGCGATGAGAAAGACATGGTGTGCTCCCTCGAGCATGCCTACCAGGCTGCAGTGATGGAGGACTCATATGGGGAAGGTGTCGTCCTTCCTCCCGAGGTTTCCCCCAAGAAGATGAAGCAACTACTCCTCGAGGGCACTCAGGAGGCTGGCAAGCTAGATGGTCGTGACTCGAGCCCCTCGCCCTCTACTGGGGCGCCTATCCCTCTTGCATCGGAAGGTGCGCCCGGCTCCCCCCTTAGGTTGGGCTCTGGAGCTCTTCTCTGGAAGGGCTCCGACCTGGGCCACTATCACATCCCTAGTTTCTGGTATGCTCTGAGCTAGCTAGTCATGCGTTGCATCATGTTTAATTTCTATTAAACCTGAAATGGGGATTGTTCAAACCCTAGCACCAGATCAAATCAAATAGGTTCAACCTAAAATAATCTTCAATGAACCCAAAATGCCTTTGGAGATGTTCATGATATTTGATAAAGGTGAAAACCTCTGCCAAAAATGATGAGCATATTTCTTGGCCATTTATGGATTTTTGAATTAACTCATAAAGTATTTGAATTTGGGCATTTGAATGCTATAAATAATTTAAATGCTCAAATAATTCTGAAACTAAATGTGGGTTGTTGAATATATTTCAGAAGGTACCCACAATTATTTTCAGGATATTTAGAAGTGCCCTGGTATTTTTAATAAAGCCCGAACAACTACCGAAAAATAGAAAACAGAAAGAGATAAAAAGGAGAGAGAGAAAGGAAACTACCTGGGCCACCTACCTGCAGCCGCACTGGCCCAACTCCTGTTCTGGCCCAGCCCACCAGGGGCTCCCCCTGTCGTCTTCCACTGGCAGGAAGGCGTGTGCCCGACACGCACTAGCACACGCCGGCCACCGCACGCCACCTCCTGCCTGCTTGCTCGCTGCTGGAGACGGGCCCGAGCGCCACGACACCCCCTGGACCCCCTCGACCTTTTCCCTCACTCCCTGGTTCTCTCTCCCTCTCTGGTTCTCTCCCTGCAGCCGCTCGAGAACGCCGTCGTCGCGCCGACGAGCACCACCGCGGCCGTCGTGCACCCCTCTCCCTTCCGCCAAGTCTAGAAGCACCGCCGAAACCTCCCCGTCCTACCAATCGAGCTACGAGACGCCAGGAGGCCCTGCTTCATCGCCATCGGGGTCATCTTCAACCTCGGGCACCCGAGCCCCTCGCCGTCGATTCGCGCCGTCAAGGACGTCCCTGAGCCCGCTGACCTACTGCGCTGCCTTCCTGTGAGCTCCTGACTCATCGCCCCTTAGCCCCGTCGTATTTTTCTTCCTCTAACCGCGCCAACCGCCGGAGCTGTGAGCTCCTCGCCGCTGGCCTCAATGCCGTCGTGGCCACAGCCCCCGCCGCTTGCGTGCAAGCACTGGAACATGCTCAGTACCTCCCAAGAAACCCAACGCCACCACCCAAGCCTTCCTGCATGCACCCTAGCCTCGTCCCGCTCGAGCCCAAGCTCCGGCCACCGCCCAACTCCCCGCTGCCGCCGCTACGGACCGCCCTGCGATCTTTTGCTGCCCCCGCTAGATGCGCGGGAGCATGAGCTTCCTCCTGGTACCCCCAGTGCACCCAGCCGCTACCCCTAGCGCCACTTCAGCGAGCCACCGCCGCCCTGGGTCGTCGCCGTCGTCTAACCGTCGGCGCAGCTGACATGGCACCATCATTAGCGGCTAATTGACCCACTAACTAACCCCCTGGCACGCTGACAGTCGGGCCCCACTGTCTAACTAAACAACTAACAAAATTAGTTTAAGTTTAATCTAAACACAGTGGCCCCACGCGTCGCCGTTGACCTCGCTGACGTGGCCGTTGACCGGACCAACCTGTCTGTGACAATAAATATCACAGGGTCACTGACCAGTGGGTCCCACTGGTCAGTTTTGACCCGGGCCGTGCCCCGTTAACCTGCTGACGTCATGATGACGTCAGGCTGACGCAGTAATCCTTTTCAGAATTTAAATAAATCTTAAATGATTTGTTTAATCCAGAAAATATCCAAAACTTCAAAAATTCATAGAAATTCAACCGTAACTCCAAATGAAATAAGTTATATATGAAAATGATCAGAAAACTCCAATCTATCCATCCATACTCATTTCATGCATGTTTAAACAACTTAACATTGCTGTTTAGATCAAAACATGATAATGCACTATTTGAAGTCATAGTTTGAGTTTGAAGTTGAACCTTTGGTTCAAAATGACTCAAACCACCCTGGTTATAGTTGCATTAGGCCAACACATTCATTTTGTTATGTCAAGATCATGCATCATATTGTGCATTGCATTGATTGTGTTTTCCCGGTTTGCCGGTATTTGTCCCCTCTCGATAGACGTGGTACCGATGATGAGTTCGATGACAACGATGAAGAGCTATACTATCTTCAGAAGTGCCAGGCAAGCAAAACCCCCTTGTTCATTCTGATACAATCCCACTCTCTCGCTCCTGCTCTCTTTTACTGCATTAGGACAACAACGATACAACGGTTACAAGCTGCGGTAGTTGAACCCCTTTCCTCTGCATGACCTGTCATTGCCACAGTAAATAGATGAAACCCACTAGCATGAGTAGGAGTTATTTGAGCCCTGATGTGCCTACTCATTCATGCTTGTTTGTCATGCTTGCTTCTGCTTAGAGTTGAGTCAGGTCTGATTCATCAGTGATGAATCAGAGGTGTGTGAACATGTCCTACTGTGTGTGAGCTAAGTGTGTGAACACGATTTGGTAAAGGTAGCGGTGAGAGGCCATGTAGGAGTACATGGTGGGTTGTCTCATTGCAGCCGTCCTCAGGAACTGAGTTCTGCGTGTGTGATCCATGAACAACTACTACCACACATTGGGATCATTAATTGACTCTCTCGACTTATTAATCAACTCGATCTCTGTCTAGGAGTTGCAACTAGTTTCTGGTATTTGTAGGTAGTGCTAGTAGTCTACCAAGTGGCACCCGGTACAGGTGGGCTTGGGATAGACTAGGCGCAGTTTCCCGGTGTACCAAGTGGCACCCGGATGGTGGGCTTGGGAACCCTGCACACATCGTTTGGGGCTGTGAGAGACACCCCGACCGGATCTCCTTGCGGATGGAACCTGAATAGGCGATAAACCTGGATGAGAGACTTGTGTGGTTAGTCAGGTCGTGGCCGACACCCTCGCTGGGCTTCCGCTTGAAGGTTGCCGAGTACATGTCGTGTAAACGGCGGGAAGTGGTGAGAGCGTGTGTGAAGAAGTACACCCCTGCAGGGTTAATATGATCTATTTGAATAGCCATGTCCGCGGTAAAGGACTTCTGGGTGGCCTATACACTTCATAGACAAGTGAAAGTGGATACTCTAAAATACGCTAGATAAGTGTGAGTGCTATGGATGGCATTCTCGTAGGAAGAATAGAGCGGATCCATAGTGGTTTATTGATATGGTGAATATGTGGACTCGTGTGCGCCACCTAAAAAGAGTTACTTGCGGTCGTAGCTTAGGATAGCCACCAAGTCAAAGCTGGCTTGCTGCAGTTAAACTCCACCACCCCCATTGTTGATAATGATGCATATGTAGTTAGTTCTGATGTAAGTCTTGTTGGGTACATTTGTACTCACGTTGCTTAATTTATGTTTTTGCAGAGAGACTTCAGTGTCGCTAGTAGTTTCACGTGGACTTCGACGTTTAGCTTGTTACCTCAGCTAGGATCTTGTGCCCTCGGCAGGATCTTGTAGATAGTCAGGCTTCTCAGCCCTTTTCATTTGTAGATGTCTGTACTCAGACATATTAAGCTCCCTCTTGTGCTTTGACGTGTATGCTCTGACTGTTGGGTCATCAGACCCATGTTTGAATATCTCGCTCCTTGGAGCCTATTGAATAAAATACTTGAGTTGTAGAGTCATGTTGTGATGCCATGTTTTATTTGCACATATCGAGCATATTGTGTTTATGTTATTGAAATGCTTGGTATGTGTGGGATCTGACTATCTAATTATTTATCCTTAGTAGCCTCTCTTACCGGGAAATGTCTCGTAGTGCTTCCACTGAGCCATGGTAGCTTGCTACAACTCCGGAACACTTAGCCTGGCCGGCATGTGTCCTTCTTCATTCTTGTGTCTGTCCCCTCGAGGAAATGTCACGCGATGAATACCAGAGTCCTCTTAGCCCGCTACAGCCCAGTTCACCGGAGTCCTGCTAGCCCAGTGCTACAGCCTGGATTCACTCGCTGATGACCGACACATTCGATGTTGGGTCATGGATGCCTGCCCCTATAAGTTAGTGCCACTTTGGGTTCACGACTAGCCATGTCAGCCCGGGATCCTTGTCATATAGATGCTAGCGACACTATCATATACGTGTGCCAAAAGGCGCAAACGGTCCCGGGCCTAGTAAGGCGACACCCGTGGGAATACCGTGCGTGAGGCCGCAAAGTGATATGAGATGTTACATGCTAGATCGGTGTGCCATTGAGTTTGCGTCCTAACAGCTTTGGTATCAGATCCTGATTGCCTACAGGATTACCAAGCCAAACTTGTCGAAGTTGAGTCTAGAAATTCTTTAGTTATATAAGGGAGTTGATTGTGGGATGGAACGTAAGGCTCTTTTTACTCCTTTACCTTATGACCTTCTGGTCTGAGTCATCCTATCTTTCATACAGGGTTAAGGAACTAGGCCTTCTCTTCTTTCTATCAGGGTCACACGTTACTAATCTGTAGACTTGTAAGATTGTTGGATTCAAGGCTCAGTTCAGTTCCTACTACTTCCGTGTGTTCATAGTTGGCCTCAGAATCTTGATATTGTGATGATCAAGTGATTATGCCACCATTTCGTAGGATGTCTAAAATCCTTTAAGCATTTACAGCCGTTATGTTGTCCAAGTCATCCCAGGTTTCTAAATAGTCTGATGCATTTGCAAATCTTTTCCCTCTGGTTTCGATGTTCCTTTGGGCCAGATTAACCACACTAATCGGTGAGTTGAGGTGCTCTATTGCCTCGACATATATGTTGGAGTTATTATTATGACCCTAGGTGTCGTAGGGGGATCATCTAGTAATCTAGCCATGATTTGTGTCCCAGTGTGATGATTCTGGCCTTTATTCTCGAAAGCATCCCGTGATGCCACCTAGTAGTAGGTATTCTACTCCTTGGGGTTTGAACTCGAGATTCACCCTACTTACCTCGTGTTGATAGTGTTCGCTAGTTCCTTTAGGATATTAGTAATCTTTGCGATAGTCCTCGAGGTCCGTGGTATATCGTTCTTCCAAATACCATGAACCATTCTTGGCAAGGAGTTCTTTTGAAACAAAAGACCACAACCAGAGTGCTCTTGATGAGTTCTCCATTCTATATTGTGAATCTGCCAGTTCTACCTTCTGCATGGGTTATGCGGAAGAAATGTTGAGCTTTGCTCGACATACTAATCTATGCATCCACAACTTAGAAAGATATATGTTCCTTTGAGTTGTCCCTCTTCATTCGTATTCCAATCTTCGTCTATCAATTGATAGTCAGGAGTAATTGTGCATTCGTGTTATTGATGCTTATTATTCTGGTGGTCAGTTAATCCATTCTATTCGGAATGACTAGGAGAAACAAACTCCAGTACCTTATCCATTTCCAGGATCGGGTCAAAGCAGTTGTAATCAATAAATCAAAATGCCAATCCAGCTTTTGATTCTGTTCTACCCTGGAGTATTGCCATCTTTATATCAAGAATATCATGGGAATTGCACACCCTCTAATGAATTCTTGATGCAGTGATACCTCTCGCCATCGTTGTTAATTCCTCGTTCCCATGTTATTGTAACCAGAATGCCGACAAGTGAATCGTGATGTGTGAAATCAATACTGGCAGCAACCCCATTGCTTGGTAGTTAAATGGACAATAATCTCACCCTTAGCGTGTTGATTATTGAATCATCACCCTAAGGTTGATCATGCTACCTAGTCCTTATTTCCGGTGCACTCCTTGCTCAATGAGTTAGGATTGTGCCAATCCTTCGCTCTTGTGATCATATTGTCTTGCCCTGAAAAGCAAGATTGTTCGCGTGCTTAGTAGCATATCGGTGGTTTGTGATTTTCCGAATATCTTGTTGGAAGTATTACCAGGTTGTCACCTGACCGCTATGTTGAGTTCGTGATCAAGATGGTTTCTTGTAAACCACCCCTTCTCCAATAATCTGTGTGGGATACCCCTGAGCTAGTAGGTCAAGCTAAACAACAACTTGGAGAGTTGGAAGATAAAAGCTTGTCCGGCTTAGTTCATTTTAAGGGATATCTTTTTGTGTGTGTGTGTGTTGAAGAAAGATGGTATCTTCATCAATTGGTCCTTGTGATCAGTTGTTGGACCTATTGTCTTACCACATCTTTGATTTGAGTATGGGCTATCGTCAAATCAAATCAGAACCAACAATGTTCATAATGTTGTCTTACTCGTGGTTGTCCCTCGAGCATACACCATTATATCTTTTGGGTCTAGCTAATACTATCGCCTTGTTCACATAGTTGTGGAATTCCATCTCCATTAGAATCTTGATAAATTGTTGTTGAGCCCATCGACAACATCCTTATCTCCTCCATGATGTTGTTGGACATTAAGCTAGGGTTGGAAACTTGTGCTAGCATTTTCTTCGTGCTATCTCATGAAGGATATGTTTGGATGAAAGAAGTGACTTTCTTTAATTCACGTGCACTTGATGTAAGTTGTCGCCGTGGATCTAAGAAAGATTGTTTTTGCTTCCTCTAGAATCGTCCCAAGTTGGTCACGCATGTGCGAAGTACTCTATGGTTTGACAGTTGGCCGCCTCCATTCCATATGTGTTTCCTAGCACACTAAGCCACTGATTGATTTGTCCAAAGAGAAGGAGATCCTGCATAAGAGCTAATCATATGACTTATGCAAGGACTTCGATATCCTCAATGATGGTTCCCAATCAAAACTCGGTAGTGTTTTACTATAAGACAACTATGTGGTCATGCTTGTCTGGGAAAGCGTGTTCACATGTCTGTAGCAGAACCAGCTCATCTTTTGGAGCTTGCTACCGCAGTCCATTTCCCGAGAATCTCGCAACGTCATCTCGTCGATTTGTGTTGCAAACTTTAATTTTTCTTTCTAGACTTGATGAGTCTGGAATATCCTGACACCAACCAGATCTGAATCTCAGGCAGATATGATGGTCGGAACATCTCCCAAGAACTATAATATTGGTCTCTCGATAACTGTTAAAGTGGATGTCGTGGCCAACACACCCAGCCGAAAGACCTATTATTTTAATATTTTGATTGAGGAAGTTGGCCACCTCCCCCTAAGGATTTCGTAGGATTTACTCCCTAGTTGCTCCTTATGGATCCTTGAGCTCCCGAAGTCCGAACATTTACTTGATGTTCTAGATACCAAACCATATGAATGGCTTACGCTAGTACATCAGGGAGAACATTAGAAGCGGAGTGCTAAATGTCTCTCGATCGACGATCCACATTTTGTTTCCTTGGCCTCGCTAAGGTGAATTCTGAGAAGGTTATCTTCCTTTGCATCTGCATCGTCCATCGCTGTTCATCATGGTAGTATGTTGTGTTGCTAGGATCCTTGACACGGATATTGGTAAAACCTTGATGAATATGGAAATGCTCAAGTTCTTGAGAGCACGCACAAGCGCTAGGTGTTATCATCGGCACTAACGGGGATTGCTCTCAGTTTCCTCGGTTATGCTATAGCTCTTCAAACAGTGGACTCACTCTCTACTGTTGAGCTTCTCCCCAGTTACTAAAATCACCCCTTGTGTTGTTTTCAACAAGGTAATCCACATCATCCATTCTAATCCGGGTATGCCATTCTACCAAACCCCTCCAAACGATCGCTCGAGATTTGCCCTAGGCTGGTATAGAGAGTTTCAATGATCTCTAAATCAAAGGTAATTCTTTTTGCCACTTAAGGGGATATTTCCATGAGTCACCTCCTCTAAGATGTCTCGTTATGGTATCATGGCAAATTATCTCCTCGCCACTTTGATCCATACTCACCATCTGTATAAGCGCGGAAGTGTTTCCTACCAATTTGAACCTTCGACATCTGTCTCTTTCCATCCCACTTATTGTATGTTTTGTGTCCCAACTAGAGAGATGTTACTACGTCTCACTCCATGAGTTGGTCATGAGTCGCTCGATCTTCATGGAGATCGATTCCTGTAGAGTTTCTTCTATAGTCATCGTGTTGGATAAAGATATCGAAAGCAAAGACGTCAAGATCAATTATAAGCATTGAATGAACATCTTCGAGAAATGCATTGGATCATGAAGATTGTGTTAGTTTGTGTCTCCTTTGTCTTCTTACCTCACATCTTGAATCTCGGGACGAGATTCTTGTTTAGTGGGGGTGAGTTGTCACATTCCTAGTTTCTGGTATGCTCTGAGCTAGCTAGTCATGTGTTGCATCATGTTTAATTTCTATTAAACCTGAAATGGGGATTGTTCAAACCCTAGCACCAGATCAAATCAAATAGGTTCAACCTAAAATAATCTTCAATGAACCCAAAATGCCTTTGGAAATGTTCATGATATTTGATAAAGGTGAAAACCTCTGCCAAAAATGATGAGCATATTTCTTGGCCATTTATGGATTTTTGAATTAACTCATAAAGTATTTGAATTTGGGCATTTGAATGCTATAATTAATTTAAATGCTCAAATAATTCTGAAACTAAATGTGGGCTGTTGAATATATTTCAGAAGGTGCCCACAATTATTTTTAGGATTTTTAGAAGTTCCCTGGTATTTTAAATAAAGCCCTAACAACTACAGAAAAATAGAAAACAGAAAGAGATAAAAAGGAGAGAGAGAAAGGAAACTACCTGGGCCACCTACCTGCAGCCGCACCGGCCCAGCTCCTGTTCCGGCCCAGCCCACCAGGGGCTCCCCCTGTCGTCTTCCACCTCCTGCCAGTGGGTAGGAGGGCGTGTTCCCGACACGTGCCGGCACGCGCCGGCCGCCGCACGCCACCTCCTGCCTCCTTGCTCGCTGCTGGAGACGGGCCCGAGCGCCACGACACCCCCTGGACCCCCTCGACCTTTTTCCCTCACTCCCTGGTTCTCTCTCCCTCTCTGGTTCTCTCCTCGCAACCGCCCGAGAATGCCGTCGTCGCGCCGACGAGCACCACCGTGGCCATCGTGCACCCCTCACCCTTCCGCCATGTCCAGAAGCACCGCCGAAACCTCCTCGTCCTCCCAATTTTGCTACGAGACGCCAGGAGGCCCTGCTTCATCGCCATCGGGGTCATCTTCAACCTCGGGCACCCGAGCCCCTGGCCCTTGATTTGTGCCGTCAAGGACGTCCTCGAGCCCGCTGACCTACTGTGCCGCCTCCCTGTGAGCTCCTGACTCATCTCCCCTAGCCCTATCGTATTTTTCTTCCTCGAACTGCGCCAACCGCTGGAGCCGTGAGCTCCTCGCCGCTGGCCTCGATGTCGTCGTGGCCACAGCCACCGCCGCTTGCATCCAAGCACTGGAACATGCTTAGTACCTCCCAAGAAACCCAAGGCCACCACCCAAGCCTTCCTTCGTGCACCCTAGCCTCGTCCCGCTCGAGCCCGAGCTCCGGCCGCCGCCCAACTCGCCACCGCCGCCGCTACGGACCGCCCCACGACCTTCTGCTGCCTCCGCTGGATGCACGGGAGCATGAGCTTCCTCCTGGTACTCCCAGTGCACCCAGCCGCTACCCCTAGCGCCACTCCAGCGAGCCACCGCCGCCCTGGGTCGTCGTCGTCTAACCGCCGGCGCAGCCAACCCGGCACCATCATTAGCGGCTAATTGACCCACTAACTAACCCCCTGGCATGCTGACAGTCGCGCCCCACTGCCTAACTAACCATCTAACAAAATTAGTTTAACTTTAATCTAAACACAATGGCCCCACGCGTCGCAGTTGACCTTGCTGACGTGGTCGTTGACCAGACCAACCTGTCTGTGACAATAAATATCACAGGGTCACTGACCAGTGGGTCCCACTGGACAGTTTTGACCCGGGTCGTGCCCCATTGATCTGCTGACGTCATGATGACGTCAGGCTGATGCAGTAATCCTTTTCAGAATTTAAATAAATCTTAAATGATTTGTTTAATCTAGAAAATATCCAAAACTTCAAAAATTCATAGAAATTCAACCGTAACTCCAAATGAAATAAGTTATATATGAAAATGATCAGAAAACTCCAATCTATCCATCTGTACTGGTTTCATGCATGTTTAAACAACTTAACTTTGCTGTTTAGATCAAAACATGATAATGCACTATTTGAATTCATAGTTTGAGTTTGAAGTTGAACCTTTGGTTCAAAATGACTCAAGCCACCCTGGTTATAGTTTCATTAGGCCAACATATTCATTTTGCCATGTCAAGATCATGCATCATATTGTGCATTGCATTGATTTTGTTTTCCCTGTTTGCTGGTATTTGTCCCCTCTCGATAGACGTGGTACCGACGATGAGTTCGATGACACCGATGAAGAGCTATACTATCTTCAGAAGTGCCAGGCAAGCAAAACCCCCTTGTTCATTCCGATACGATCCCACTCTCTCACTCCTGCTCTCTTTTACTGCATTAGGACAACAACGATTCAACTTTTACATGCTGCGGTAGTTGAACCCCTTTCCTCTGCATGACCTGTCATTGCCACAGTAAATAGATGAAACCAACTAGCATGAGTAGGAGTTGTTTGAGCCCTGATGTGCCTACTCATTAATGCTTGTTTGTCATGCCTGCTATTGCTTAGAGTTGAGTCAGGTCTGATTCATCGGGGATGAATCAGAGGTGTGTGAACATGTCCTACTGTGTGTGAGCTAAGTGTGTGAACACGATTTGGTGAAGGAAGCTGAGGGACTCCCGGACTAGGGGGTGTCCGGATAGCCGAACTATCATGGTCGGCCGGACTCCAAGATTATGAACATACAAGATTAAAGACTTCGTCCCGTGTCCGGATGGGACTTTCCTTGGCGTGGAAGGCAAGCTTGGCGATGCGGATATGTAGATCTCCTACCATTGTAACCGACTTTGTGTAACCCTAGCCCTCTCCGGTGTCTATATAAACCGGATGGCTTTAGTCCATAGGACGAACAACAATCATACCATAGGCTAGCTTCTAGGGTTTAGCCTCCTTGATCTCTCGGTAGACCTACTCTTGTAACACACATCATCAATATTAATCAAGCAGGACGTAGGGTTTTACCTCCATCAAGAGGGCCCGAACCTGGGTAAAACATCGTGTCCCTTGTCTCCTGTTACCATCCGCCTAGACGCACAGTTCGGGACCCCCTACCCGAGATCGGCCGGTTTTGACAGTGACATTGGTGCTTTCATTGAGAGTTCCTCTGTGCCGTCACCATCAGGAAGGATGCCTTTCCCCATCTTTAAAGACGGAACCGTCATCAAGGGAGCTTTGGCCGCCGGCCAGACTATCCGGCTAGGCGGTTTTCTTATGACCGCCTGTTCGACCACCGCTCCGACAATGACCTCTCATGTCATTAAAAGCGATCTTCACGTCAGCTCGGAATTCGCCGAGCAGCTAGATCCGATTGAGCTCTCCTCCGTAAACAAGCTCTTGGATCGCATCACCGCCCTGGGAGTCGCTACCGACTACGATCAGATTGGGCTTAAAACCGATCTGAGAGAAATTAACTCTCCCTAGGTTACCCACCACGTTGTTGTGGTAGAGGAACAATGCGGCGACTCTTCTTCTATGTTAAAAACCAGCTATGTCCGGATTCCCGATCCCTCCATGCCGGATTCCCGCGGAGGGACGGACTCTAATCAAATACTGAACCTAAAGTCAGGCATCATACCAGATTTGTTGGAAAGCGTTCAGCAAACCAAGCTTTCGAATCCGGAAGCTTCTTGGCCTTTGAGCCTTAGATCGGGCGGGGTTCCGAACTTAATTCCACCCGCCCACCCAAACATAAGCGATCTATCTCAAATACGGCAAGATCCCGATGAAACAGTACATCATTAGTGGGCCAGATTCCTCCTGGTTATGAACAGGATAAAGGACTGCCATGAAGAAAGCGCGATTTCAATCTTATGCAACAATTGCACGGACAAGGGAATCATAAACGCCATCAGTCGTCGCGAAGTTACACGCTTCGCCGACCTAGCGACCATTATACAAAAATACTGCACGATGGAGAGCGCCTGGAAAACCGAAACTAGGTTTTGGGACAATTTGGCCCTGAATACAACCCTGTCCGAAATAAAAGGGTGCGTCATACTCAAGCACCTGGGTTAAAAAGCAAAAAGCAAAAAACCCCTAAAGGGTACGGAACTATACTGGAGGGATGGCTCAACGGACCCTGCAAAATCCACAGTACGGAGGGCGCCACTCCAACACATAGCCTTCGAGCATGTTGGATATTACGGCAGGTGGCCAAAAGTGGCGAAGGCTTTTTAGCCCCGGGCAACTAGCCCAGCAGTACCAGTACGGTATTAATAGTCTTCGAGACTTTCGCATCAAATAACATGCGGAAACGAACAATCCGCAGCCTCGCCGAAGTCTACCAAGTAGCAACAACAAATACATGGAGCGACATGGCTATCACCTTCAATGCCAGCGACGAACCTAAATTCCGAACAGCTAGAGCACCAGCCGCATTGGTCCTCAGTCCGATAGTGGACGACTTTCGTCTTACCAAGGTACTCATGGATGGCGGCAGCGGATTAAACCTCATCTACGAGGAAACCCTTCAAAGTTTGGAAATTGACTGGAGCCGCATTGAGCGAAGTAGCACAACCTTCAGGGGAATAATCCCTAGTCGAGAGGTATGCTGCAAAGGAAAAATCACACTCGATGTAGTGTTCGGCTCGCCGGATAATTACAGGTCCGAAGAAGTCACGTTCCAAGTGGCCCCATTTGGCAGCGGATACCACGCTCTGTTAGGGCGAGAGGCATTCACAATCTTCCAAGCTATACCCCATTACGGGTACATGAAGCTCAAAATGCCAGGACCCAATGGAATAATCACTCTCGCCAGTGATCCAGATACAGCACTCCACGCTGAAAATAGGACGGCCACACTGGCCCTAGAGGCATTATCCGAAGCCCTAGCGGCAGAGGAACTAACTGCGGTGCGCTCCACGATGGATAGGGACGATGTGATACTCGATAAGAGGTGCAAGTCCACCTCTTTTAAATCAGCAGACGAAATAGTCAAATTTTAGGTCCATCCAACGGACCCCACAAAGATGGCCTCGATTGGGGCACAATTAAATCCTGATGTAGAAGCCGCACTACGAGAATTCCTCCGGGAAAATTGGGACATTTTTGCCTGGCACCCTTCAGACATGCCCGGAATCCCACGCCGGCTGGCAGAGCAGAGCCTAAATATCCTAAAAGGATTCAAGCCAGTCAAACAAGCTCTTCGGCGATTTTCCGAACCCAAAAGACAGGCAATGGGAGAGGAGCTAGCCAAACAAGCTCTTAGAAGCCGGATTCATCAGAGATATAAAACATCCGGACTGGCTAGCCAAACTAGTAATGGTACCAAAAAAGGACAAATCATGGCGCCTCTGCGTCGATTTCAAAGACCTTAACAAGGCCTGTCCAAAGGACCCTTTCCCTCTCCCTCGCATCGACCAAATCATCGATGCTACCGCAGGGCATGATTCATTGTGCTTCCTCGATGCATACTCCGGATACCATCAAATCAAGATGGCGGAAAAAGACCAGGCCGCAACGGCATTCATTACTCCATATGGGCCATTCTGCATCAACACAATGCCCTTCGGACTAAAAACGCCGGCGCAACATATCAGCGCATGATTCAGACATGTCTGGCTACCCAGATAGGCAAAATAGTAGAGGCATACGTAGACGATGTGGTCGTCAAGACCAAACATGTCGAAACTCTAGTAGACGACTTGAGGGTGACATTTGACAACCTCCGAGCATATGACATTAAGCTCAACCCGGAAAACTGTGTCTTCGGAGTACCAGCCGGAAAGCTCTTGGGCTTCATCGTATCCGGTAGAGGAATTGAAGCAAACCCAGCCAAGATCCGAGCTCTGTCACAATTGGATATTCCAAAGGACCTCAAGCAAATACAAAAACTAACTGGATGCGTAGCGGCTCTAAGCCGCTTCATCTCCCGTTTGGGAGAAAAGGCTCTGCCCCTCTATCGCCTCCTCCGGCGCACCGAACACTTCGAATGGACGGATGCCACCACGGCCGGACTCGAAGAAATCAAGGCCATACTGGCAACAAATCCGGTCCTGGCCGTGCCCAACCTGGGCGAACCTATGTTATTATATATCGCAGCAACACATCAAGTTGTCAGCGCGGTCCTCGTCGTCGAACGAGAAACAGAAGGGCACAGATTCCCTCTTCAAAAACCAGTGTACTACGTATCCACTGTCTTAACTCCATGCAAGTCCCGGTATCCACATTATCAAAAGATAGCGTATGCGGTGTTCATGGCATCCCGGAAGCTGCGACACTACTTTCAAGAGTGTTCCATAACGGTGGCCTCCGAAGTACCTCTCAACGATATTATAAACAATCGCGACGCAATGGGCAGGATTGCAAAATGGGCCATTGAGCTCTTACCATTTGACATAACCTACAAACCACGGCGAGCCATAAAGTCGCAAGTTCTAGCTGACTTCATCGCTAAATGGACCAAAGCCGAACTCCCTAAAGAGTACGGCGCGTACTCCAATTGGATCATGCATTTCGACGGATCCAAAATGTTGGCTGGCTTGGGGGCTGGCATCGTCTTGACGTCCCCAACTGGAGACACAGTCCAATACGTACTTCAAATAATGTACATGGACTCCAACAACGCAGCCGAATACGAAGCCCTTTTACACGGCCTCCGGATGGCAATCTCCATGGGCATTCAACGCCTAGAGGTGCGTGGGGATTCAAACCTCACAATATCCCAAGTAAATGGAGACTTTGACGCCAAAGATCCGAAAATGGCATCTTACCGCAACGCCGTCCTAAAAATGTCAGCTCGGTTCGAAGGACTCGAATTCCACCAAGTGGCCCGGGATAATAACCAGGCAGCAGACGTGTTGGCACGCATCGGCGCAAAACGCGACGCCGTCCCTCCAAACACATCTTCCTGGAATGGCTCTTTAATCCATCCGTATTATGGGAAGAGGAGTACGGAAATAACAATCCGGAGCCAGCTGCCTCACCTAACTCAGACCACTCTGACATAATCGGCGGCTCAGACAATGAAATAACACCTTCAGCCCATGAAATAATGGCAGTAATTGCCCCGTGGACGGAACCATTCCTAGCCTACTTAATCAGGCAGGAACTTCCCAAAGACCAAAATGAGGCCCGCTGCATAGTTCGGCGATCTAAAGCCTACAAGGTCCATGAGGGAGAACTTTATAAAAAAAGCACAACCGGAGTCCTTCAAAGGTATATCTCCAAAGAGGAAGGGCGAAATCTCCTGGCTGAAATTCACGCCGGACTCGGTGGGCACCACGCTGCAGCCCGAGCCCTTGTAGGCAAGGCCTTCCGTACAGGATTTTATTGGCCGACAGCTCGGGCAGATGCTCAGGACTTAGTCCAACGATGCGTTGGTTGCCAGCTCTTTGCTAATCAGAGCCACATGCCACCCACCGCCCTCAAAACTATACCCATCACCTAGCCGTTCGTGGTCTGGGGGATTGACATGGTTGGACCCCTTAAAGGGGGAACCCACAAGCACAAATACTTATTGGTCATGGTGGACAAAATCACCAAATGGATTGAGGCCTAGCCGGTTAAAACGACAGAATCCGGACTTGTGATAGACTTCATATCCGGGGTAGTACACCGTTTTGGCATCCCCCACAGCATCATCACTGATAACGGCACGAATTTCACGGCCGACGAGGTTAAACTCAGGTGCAAAAACATGGGCATCAAGCTCGACTACGCTTCAGTCTATCACCCCAAACTAACGGTCAAGTTGAGTGAGCAAATGGTCTAATCATGAGCGGCATCAAACCCAGACTATTGCGGTCCCTCAAGGAATCTAACACGCACTGGGTAGAGGAGCTCGACTCCGTACTTTGGGGGCTGCGGACCATGCCAAACCGAACTACCGGATTCACACCATTTTTCATGGTTACGGCGCCGAGGCAGTTCTGCCATGCGATATAATTCATGACTCACCTCGCGTGCGCATGTACGAAGAAAGAGAAGCCGAGTTGGATCGGCAGGACAGTTTGGACGCCTTAGAGGAGGAGCGGGACATGGCAAAAGATCGTTCCGCATTTTATCAGCAGCAGGCTCGAAGATATCAAAGCAGAGAAGTACGGGCCAAAACTTACAACGTTGGCGAACTTGTTCTACGCCTGTTGGACAAGAAAAAGGACAAACTTAAGACCAAGTGGGAAGGTCCCTTCATCATCGACCAAATCCTGACCGGCAGAGCACACCGTCTACGCAACGCATCTGACAACCGACTCGAGCCGAACCCATGGAACGCAGCCCGTCTCCGAAGATTCTACGCCTAACGCCAGACTCATAGTTCGTCTCACTCCTCCGTCCACCTTTTTACATTTTCACTATCTCTTGTCCCCCTCCTTCTTCCCACCTTTTTTTTCAATACCTTTGATAGGCTGATTTGCGCATGGTTCGCACACACTTGATGTGCTCCTAGCACTCATTATACCTGGGGGCTTCTTTAACAGAAGCTTATTTATACGGGCTTCATGCCCAACACATGTGTTATACTTCCGCATTTACCTTTTATTCACCATTATATGCATCGATATGACTTAAGTTTTGGCCAAGCTGGGTTGCCTGGCTCCTGTGCTTACCCCTACATTCCCGATTGTTCGGCTAGGAGGTAAAGGGAGCACCTCTTCGATTATTACTGCCGGGTCAGCCGGATGTGTACCTCAGACTGGGTGAAGCCGAAAGCTAGAGTTCTTAAGAGAATATTCGGTCGGTGACTTGAAAGATGATTTATTACTTACTTATTTATCTGCCCCCAGATGTTTTTTGTGCTATTTTCGCAGTCCGGACATGCACTTTAGGGCATGCCTACCAGGGAAATGAACCCTTAACGGAACTATTCTCCCTGGAAGATGTTTCTTACTAACCATGTAATATAACATAGCTAGTTGGGCACTTGTATGATAAAGCAATTATGACCCCGACGACTTGTCTCCACGCATGCCCCAGTTCTTTTATAACCATAAGGGTATTCGGACACACTCCGGACTGTTGGGTCCCGAGGTTGAAGCGAAAAGGTCCACAAAGACAAACGATCTACAATCCGGCTAGAAGGCATTTTACATGTCATTCTAAATTACATCGATTGTACTCCTCTTCAATCCCATCTAATAGGCTATCTAATTTACAATCCTGTTGGGAATATTTCGCGGCTAGCTCTACTTGGCCATACATCAAGCTCACAGGGATCTCCTTCCCATTAGGCCCCATAGGCCCGACCTCGGCCATGTGGTTTGGGTCAGCCTTTGGGTACCGCGTCTTCACCATGGCCCAGGCCTCCCTGGCGCCTTGATGGCAGGCCGATATCTTCCACAGACGGAGGCGTCGCCACACTCCCTGAAGCTTCTCAGCAAGCCCTCCAAGGCCCTCAGGTAGGGAGACGGAAGGCCATAAGGCCTGAACGACGCCACTCATCGCCTGCCGAACACGTTCGAGCAGTTGCACCAGCTCGAGAAGTTGGTCACCTGTTGAACCGGGCATTTCCTCCGCAGGGCGACCTGTGAGCACACCTAAAGACACATTTCTGTCAATCGACTTCCTCGATGAATTCTTCTTTTCAAAGGAATTTGCTCAAGCACTTACTATAAATGTCGCGAGGAAGCCGCTGATTCTCCTTCACGAAGCCAGACAGCTGGGCCCAAACACCTTTCAGCTCTTCTCCTAGTTGGGTGTGGGCATTTTGGAGCTTGTTCCTCTCCAGCTGCACCTTCATAAGCACCCTCTCTCCATCCTTTAGCTGACGCGGTAGCTGTTGCTTGTCCGGATCTAGTCCGGCGCCCTCTGCAATATTATTTTTAGATTTACGCACACGCCGCACTTTGTTAACTACTTATCTTTTCGAAGTACGTATTACCAGCGGGGGTCTCTGTGGCTCCCCCTGTGGTGGCCAGTGCGTCCTCAAGTTGGGCCTTGCACTCTTGGAGCTCCTGGGACAGGTGGGTATTCTTCTCCGTAAGATCCTGCATAATAAATGATCCTTAAATCAGTTATTTTAACTATTTTATGTCTCGGGGGCTACTAGCATATATAACTATTAAAATTAGTTACCCGTATGTCCTTCGCATACTGCTCTGTGGCTCTGGTTAAACCATCTTGAGCAGCACGGAGGTGCGCATTTCCCGCATCAAAGGCATTCAACGCCTCCGGGGAGAAACACGCGTCACGAAGAACTGTCCGGCGACGCATGTGATTCATGGCACTCTCCACCTCAAACCGGGTGGCAGACAGCCTGTCGGCGTCCTCCGTCGGAGGAGCATCCGGCTCTTGCCTTGTGTTTGACTCCACTTCCGGACCACTTGATGGAGCATGGCTAGCGGAGGCTTGATTGGCAACCTCTCCGGACACTGTCCGGCGAGCGCTCTTTCTCCTGGAGAAAGTTATGAGCATTAATATACCTCCTAGAGATCCTTCCCTTAAAAACAGCGGTGCGCTGTACCGTTGCGGCGACGTTTCGATTTGCGTCGCACTCCTCTTCCGCCTGCTGGGCCGAACTGACACTTGCTGGTCAGCCGCTGCAGGTTCGGCTTCCCGCCTCAAAGGCACCACCTGCGATGCACCATCAGTATAGGATGGTCAGAATTGAGCATGGATCAAATGATGGTGTCAAGACCTCGGTCGTAGTCACCTGGGAGGCCGGAAACAAACCGGGGTAGTCAGCCGTAATGGCGACTAGGGCATTGTCGATGCTAAGTTGGTGGAACACCCCGTCGATCAGCTCCACCTTTATGTCCGGATCCTCTTCGGAGGCCGGATCAAGGGATCGTTCCGGATCCTCGGGCTGTGGAGTTAGGCTTTGTATGCCCTCCATGTCCCGGTGCAGCTCCTGCGTCGAAATCACGAAGTAAGATACTTGACTTTGGAAGTATGGATCGGCTAGATAAATGTCCACTTACCCAGCTTATTCATGGAGAATCCATTCAATGGATTCGTGCATAGGAAGTCCTCCTCCTCCCCCTTGTACAAGCCGGACAGGATCTTTGCCAGATCGGCTGTCGAGCCCGGCCCTCTGTGGCCATGATGGGTGGCGTCATCTTCCACATTGAAATCCCACAAAGGGTGGCCCCTATATTGGAGTGGCTGCACCCCTCACATAATGCACGTGGCCATGATTCCAATCATGGTCAATCCGGAATGGGCCAGTAACCTAATCCGGCCCATCAGATAATGGACGCTCCCATCATCCTCCCGTTGAGGGCTCCGCAGGCGCCAACTCAGGCGTTTCTTCAAGGGAGCATTGCTGAACTCCGGGAGGCCGATCTGAACTGGATCCGGCAGAGGGGCGTCCTCCATGTAGAACCATTCCGAAGGCCAGTCTTTGGACGCCTTCTTCGGGGTGCCGGATAGATATTCGGTCCCGGCGATGCGCCATATTTCGGCTCCGCCCACTTGATATATCGACCCCTCGTAAGAACGGGGTACGAGGCAAAACAATCTCTTCCACAGCGCAAAATGAGGCTCGATGCCCAGGAACAGCTCGCAAAGAGCTACAAAGCCCGCGATGTGCAAAATGGAGGCAGGTGTGAGGTGGTGAAGCTGGAGTCTGTAGAACTCCAGGAGCCCCCGGAGAAACGGATGTATGGGAAATTCGAGTCCCCTTATTAGATAAGGGATGAAGCATACCCGCTCTCCTTTGGAAGGGTTGGGGACGCTCTCCGCCTGCTTTCCACCCCTGAAGGTGGCGAGTCCGGCTTGAACCGGAACCATGAAAGTTGGGGGAAGATATCCCTTGGTTTGGAGCGCCACTAGCTCGCTGTGTGGAACTAAGCATCTCCCCCAATCTCCTGGCTTAGGGCTGGGAGCGCGAGAGGAGGAGCCGCGTCGACTATCCATGATAGAATGGATTTTTGCCAGAGGCGCTTCAATGAGAACTTGCGGATGGAGGATGGTGTGAGCTGGATCTAGATCCTCGCCTCTCTTATAGGCGGCTCGTTCGCATGGCTAGCGGGTAAAATGTAAACATACCCTAGCTTTTAGCATTCATACAACACGTGCAAGAAGGCCATTATTGGGCGTAAAAGCCAAGGAGCGCAACATTTATGAGGAAGCCCGACACTATTCGACAGGAACATGAAGTTTGAAGGAGAACCTGCCTTGCAACGCTGAAGACAATATACGCGCCGGACTCGTCATCGCTGAAGCCCGGTTCGGGGGCTACTGAGGGAGTCCCGGACTAGGGGGTGTCCGGATAGCCGAACTATCATGGTCGGCCGGACTCCTAGATTATGAAGATACAAGATTGAAGACTTCGTCCCGTGTCCGGATGGGACTTTCCTTGGCGTGGAAGGCAAGTTGGCGATGGGGATATGTAGATCTCCTACCATTGTAACCGACTTTGTGTAACCCTAGCCCTCTCCGGTGTCTATATAAACCGGATGGCTTTAGTCCATAGGACGAACAACAATCATACCATAGGCTAGCTTCTAGGGTTTAGCCTCCTTGATCTCGTGGTAGACCTACTCTTGTAACACACATCATCAATATTAATCAACCAAGACGTAGGGTTTTACCTCCATCAAGAGGGCCCGAACCTGGGTAAAACATCGTGTCCCTTGTCTCCTGTTACCATCCGCCTAGACGCACAGTTCGGGACCCCCTACCCGAGATCCACCGATTTTGACACCGACAGTAGCGGTGAGAGGCCATATAGGAGTACATGGTGGGTAGTCTCATTGCAGCCGTCCTCAGGAACCGAGTTCTGCGTTTGTGATCCATGAACAGCTACAACCACACATTGGGATCCTTAATTGACTCTCTTGAATTATTAATCAACTCGATCTCTGTCCAGGAGTTGCAACTAGTTTCTGGTGTTTGTAGGTAGTGCTAGTAGTCTACCAAGTGGCACCCGGTAAAGGTGGGTTTGGGACAGACTAGGCGCAGTGGCCCGGTGTACCAAGTGGCACCCAGATGGTGGGCTTGGGAACCCTGCACACATCGTTTGGGGCCATGAGCGACACCCCGGCCGGATCTCCTTTCGGATGGAACCCGAATAGGTGATAAACCTGGATGAGAGACTTGTGTGGTTAGTCAGGTTGTGGCCGACACCCTCACTGGGCTTCTGCTTGAAGGTTGCCGAATACATGTCGTGTAAACGGCGGTAAGTGGTGAGAGCGTGTGTGAAGAAGTACACCCCTGCAGGGTTAATATGATCTATTCGAATAGCCGTGTCCGTGGTAAAGGACTTCTGGGTTGCCTATACAGTTCATAGACAAGTGAAAGTGGATACTCTAAAATACGCAAGATAAGTGTGAGTGCTATGGATGGCGTTCTCGTAGGGAGACGGGAGCGGATCCATAGTGGTGTATTGATATGGTGAATATGTGGACTCGTGTGCGCCACCTCAAAAGAGTTACTTGCAGTCGTAGCTTAGGATAGCCACCGACTCAAAGCTGGCTTGCTGCAGTTTAACTCCACCACCCCCATTGTTGATAATGATGAATATGTAGTTAGTTCTGAGGTACATTTGTACTCACGTTGCTTAATTTATGTTTTTGCAGAGAGACTTCAGTCTCGCTAGTAGTTCCATGTGGACTTTGATGTTTAGCTTGTTACTCAGCTACGATCTTGTGCCCTCGGCAGGATCTTGTAGATAGTCAGGCTTCTCAGCCTTTTTCATTTGTAGATGTCTGTACTCAGACATATTAAGCTCCTGCTCGTGCTTTGACTTGTATGATCTGACCTTTGGGTCATGAGGCCCATGTTTGAATATCTCGCTCCTCAGAGCCAATTGAATAAAATACTTGAGTTGTAGAGTCATGTTGTGATGCCATGTTGTATTTGCACATATCGAGCATATTGTGTGTATGTTATTGAAATGCTTGGTATGTGTGGGATCTGACTATCTAGTTGTTTATCCTTAGTAGCCTCTCTTACCGGGAAATGTCTCCTAGTGCTTGCACTGAGCCATGGTAGCTTGCTACTGCTCCGGAACACTTAGGCTGGCCGGCATGTGTCCTTCTTTG
Organism: Triticum aestivum; assembly: GCF_018294505.1. Lineage (NCBI taxonomy): Eukaryota > Viridiplantae > Streptophyta > Magnoliopsida > Poales > Poaceae > Triticum > Triticum aestivum. Next base: position 300,516,860 of record NC_057801.1, read on the forward strand.
TTCATGTGTCTGTCCCCTCGGGGAAATGTCACGCGATGAATACGAGAGTCCTGTTAGCCCGCTACAGCCTGGTTCACCGGAGTCCTGCTAGCCCAGTGCTACAGCCTGGATGTCAGGACCCCGACTCGATGTCACATCGATATAGCCGGTAACACCTCATATCACTTTGTGGCCTCACGCACGGTATCCCCACTGGTGTCGCCTTACCTTTGCCCGGGACCGTTTGCGCCTTTTGGCTCACGTATATGATAGTGTCGCTAGCATCCATATGATAAGGAGCCCGGGCTGACATGACTAGTCGTAAACCCAAAGTGGCACAGACTTACAGGGACAGGCATCCATGACCCAGCTTCGAACGTGTCGGTCATCAGCAAGTGGGTCCGGGCTGTAGCACTGGGCTAGCAGGACTCCGGTAAACCGGGCTGTAGCGGGCTAACAGGACTCCGGTACTCAAAGCGTGACATTTCCCCGAAGGGACAGACACAGGAACGAGGAAGGACACATGCCGGCTAGCCTAAGTGTTCCAGAGCAGTAGCAAGCTACCATGACTCAGCGGTAACACTAGGAGACATTTCCCGGTAAGAGAGGCTACTAAAGATAAACAACTAGGTAGTCAGATCCCACACATACCAAGCATTTCAATCATACACACAATATGCTCGATATGTGCAAATACAACGAAGCATCACAACATGACTCTACGACACAAGTACTTTATTTAAGGCTCAGGGAGCCATACATAGCATACACAAAGATACGGGTCACACGACCCAGCATTCAAGTCATACAGTCATACAAACCAGCAGCGGAAGTACATTGTCTGAGTAGAGACAACTAGTAAAATAAAAGAGGCTTGGAAGCCTAGCTATACTACGTGGTCCTTCACAAGCTCAGGGTCACCACCTGGGCCTTTAGCCTACTCGTTGATGTCAACGTCTACATAGAACCCATCAGAAGGGGTTGCAGCGTCTTTTGTAAAAATGTAGATTATAGCAACATGAGTACAAAGGTACTCAGCAAGACTTACATCAGATCCTACATACATGCACAGTATCAAGAAGGGTTGGTGGAGTTATTGCAGCAAGCCAGCTTTGACTCTTGGCTAGGCTATCCTACGATACCTCAACTTGAAATGGTTTTGCGCACACGAGTCCACTACTCACCACTTCAATACACTACCGAGGATCCGCCTCCGTCTTCCTACAGAAGAGCCATCCTCGGCACTCACACTTATCTTGAGGCTTTTAGTAGTTTCCATTTACTTGTCTATGAACTGTATAGGAAACCAAGTAGTCCTTTACCGTGGACGCGGCTATTCGAATAGATCATGTTAACCCTGCAGGGGTGTACTTCTTCATACACGCTCTCACCACTTACCGTCGTTTACATGACATGTACTCGGCAACCTTCAAGCGGAAGCCCAACGTGGGTGTCGGCCACGACCTACCTAACCACCTAAGCCTCCAGTCCAGGTTTATCGCCTATTCAGGTTCCATCCGCAGGGAGTCCGGCCGAGGTTTCCCATACGGCCCCGAACGATGTGAACAGGGTTCCCGAGATACCTAACGGGTATTCGGTACACCCGGCCACGTACCTACCGCATCACAGCCCACCCCTACGGTCAGCGCTGTCCACGGCCTCCAGTAGACTACAAACTCTAGAAACTACTTGCAACTCCTGGACGGAGAACTAGGGTGAATAAGAAGCCGAGAGGGTCCATTGGTTTCGGGCCCAATGCATGGTAGTAGCTGATTCTTAAATCACCATACAGATCTCATTGCTTAAGGTCGGCTTCAATGAAACAACCCACCATGTACTCCTACATGGCCTCTCATCGATACCTTTACCAAATCGTGTTCACCACACCACTCTCATTACCGACATAATCATTTCACTCTAGCCCATCACCCAGATGAACCAGACCTGACACGACTCTAAGCATAGCAGGCATAGCAAGGTAGGAACAACACATACATATGGCTCAAGCAACTCCTACACGTGCTAGTGGGTTTCATCTAGTTACTATGGCAATGACAGGTCATGCAGAGGAAAATGGGTTCAACTACCGTAGCACACAGCAGTTTGAAACGCGTTGTCTTAATGCAGTAAAAGAGAGCAGGAGCGAGAACATGGGATTGTATCGATATGATCAAATGGTTGGTTGCTTGCCTGATGGTTCGATGCACTGATACGGTTCTTCGTTAGGGTAATCACGGTACTCCTCGGAGGCAGAACCTGTCGCAAAGGACACCGATACACAACCATCACCAAACAATGTGCAACAATATGATGCATGCATGAAACATGGCAATATGAGTGGGTTGGGCTAATGCAACTAAAACCAGAAGGGTTTGAACAAATTTGAATCAAAGATTCAAATTTCAAACTCAAACATGGCCTTTTAAAGTGCTTTTCCTTGTTCTGCTTAAAACATCAATTTAACTTGTTTGATCATGCATGAAAATAGTACAGATGGATAGATTGGATTTTTCTGATCATTTTTCATATATAATTTGTCTAATTTGGAGTTACAGAATAAAAGTTATGAATTTTTGAAGTTTAAATAATATTCTGGAATTTCCTGATTTAAATTAAATCCAGAAATATAAATATTGCGCCAGCATGACGTCAGCATGACGTCAGTGGTCAACTGCGGCTGGCTGAGGTCAAACCTGACGTGTGGGGTCCACACGTCAGTGACAGGGGGGGTTTAACAGGGTTAAATTAATCCTAATTAGGGGTTAGTGGCGCTGGGGCCCACTGGTCAGTGTAAGGGGGGTTAATTAATCGGTGATTAGCACTAATCTGACCACCTGGCCGACGGGGCCCACGCGTCAGTGACCCTGGGGGGGTCAAACCCCAGGTCAGACAGGTCAAACCCACCGGCGACATGACGCCGGCGGGGCCCGAGACGGCGGCGCGATGCGGAAACGCGCTACAGGGCACGGGCGAGGCCGTGCTTGGGCTCGTTGGAGAGCCCTTGCTCCCGCGCGTCGAACGGTGGTGGTGGCCGCGCCTGAGGTGGCCGGTACCGACGACGGCGACGACCGTGGCGGCTGCCGGAGCTCGGTTGAGCTCGGGGTCGAGGCTACAACGGCTGCGGAGATGCGGGGTTGGCACCTACGGCTTCTACGCGGTGCGGTGAGGACGTGGGTGTGCTGGGTTGGGCGCTACGGTGACTGTGGCCACGACGGCGACGAGGAACGGCGGCGACGAGCTTCGGAGCTCAAGGGGGCGGCAGCTACGGGATGCTAGGGACGACGGGGCAAGGGGGAATCGGGTCAGTGGCTCACCGCGGAGCTGCAGGGATGGTTAGCGGGCTCGGGGACGTCCGGTAGCTCCCGATTCGACGGCGACGATCTCCGGTGGCCGAGGAGGGGAACGGCGACGTGGCGGCGATGCAGGTCTTCCGGAGACCCGTGGATCGGTGGGGAGGAAGAGGGGGTCGAGGTGGAGCTCCTGAGCTCAACGGAGGGGCGAGGGGTGGCCGGTGACGGCTGCTATGGCGAACGGCGGCGATGGTGGTGTTCGGCCGTGTGAGAGAGAGAGAGCGAGGGAGAGGAGGGAGGAACCGAGGGAGAGTGAGAGAGAGCAGGGGGGAGGGCGTGGCGTCGTCCGGGGCATCGAGGGCGACGAGAAGGGCGCCAGGCAGGCAGGGAGGGAGGTGGCGTGGCGCGGTGGCGCGCGCGCGCGCCGGCCACACTCCCCTCCCTCTGTCGAGGACGAAGACGACAAAGGAGGGAGGCGGGCTGGGCCGCCTGCTGGCTGGGCCGGCCAGCTGGCTGGGCTGCACAGGGAGGAGCCCAGGTAAGCTTCTCCCTTTTATTTATTTCTGTTTTTTAATTTTCTGACATTTGTTTTGATTTAAATAATATATTAAATCATTTATTTACCTTATGCCAATTTTTGCAGGAGCTAGATATATTATTCCAGAGCTCCTTTATATTTGGCATAATATTTGGACATATATTAATATATATAACTAATATATTTCCAATGCAAATATTTATGCATTAATTCCAAATGCCCAAAATAAATACCTATGAGCTCTTAAAAATATTGGTTTGATTTTTATCTCTGTCCAATATTTTCAGAGAGCAACATGAGCATTTTCTTGGACCTTTTTCGAGAAATTTTTATTTGGATCATTTTCAGAAATGATTCTGAGGGTTTCACAAATCCCCATTTCAATTTAAATGGAATTTTAAACATGATGCACACACTCTGATGCATGACTAGCTAGGGTGTGACACTGGATTCACTCGCTGATGACCGACACGTTCGATGCTGGGTCGTGGATGCCTGTCCCTGTAAGTTAGTGCCACTTTGGGTTCACGACTAGCCATGTCAGCCCGGGCTCCTTGTCATATACATGCTAGCGACACTATCGTATATGTGTGCCAAAAGGCGCAAACGGTCCCGGGCTGTCAGGACCCCGACTCGATGTCACATCGATCTAGCTTGTAACACCTCATATCACTTTGCGGCCTCACGCACGGTATCCCCACGGGTGTCGCCTTACCTTTGCCCGGGACCGTTTGCGCCTTTTGGCTCACGTATATGATAGTGTCGCTAGCATCCATATGATAAGGAGCCCGGGCTGACATGACTAGTCGTAAACCCGAAGTGGCACAAGCTTACAGGGACAGGCATCCATGACCCAGCAACGAACGTGTCGGTCATCAGCAAGTGGGTCTAGGCTGTAGCACTGGGCTAGCAGGACTCCGGTAAACCGGGCTGTAGCGGGCTAGCAGGACTCCGGTACTCAATGCGTGACATTTCCCCGAAGGGACAGACACAGGAACGAAGAAGGACACATGCCGGCCAGCCTAAGTGTTCCAGAGCAGTAGCAAGCTACCATGGCTCAGTGGTAACACTAGGAGACATTTCCCGGTAAGAGAGGCTACTAAGGATAAACAACTAGATAGTCAGATCCCACACATACCAAGCATTTCAATCATACACACAATATGCTCGATATGTGCAAACACAACAAGGCATCACAACATGACTCTATGACACAAGTACTTTATTTAAGGCTCAGAGAGCCATACATAACATACACAAAGGTACGGGTCACACGACCCAGCATTCAAGTCATACAGTCATACAAACCAGCAGCGGAAGTAACTTGTCTGAGTACAGACAACTAGAAAAATAAAAGAGGCTTGGAAAGCCTAGCTATACTACGTGGTCCTTCACAAGCTCAGGATCACCACCTGGGCCTTAGTCTACGTAGAACCCATCAGAAGGGGTTGCAGCGTCTTCTGTAAAAATGTAAATTATAGCAACATGAGTACAAAGGTACTCAGCAAGACTTACATCAGATCCTACATACATGCATATTATCAAGAAGGGTTGGTGGAGTTATTGCAGCAAGCCAGCTTTGACTCTTGGCTAGGCTAACCTACGAGACTCCAACTTGAAATGGTTTTGCGTACACGAGTCCACTACCCACCAATTCAATACACTACCGAGGATCCACCTCTGTCTTCCTACGGAAGAGCCATCCTCGGCACTCACACTTATCTTGAGGCTTTTACTAGTTTCCATTTACTTGTCTATGAACTGTATAGGCAACCAAGTAGTCCTTTACCGCGGACGCGGCTATTCGAATAGATCATGATAACCCTGCAGGGGTGTACTTCTTCATACACGCTCTCACCACTTACCGTCGTTTACACGACATGTACTCGGCAACCTTCAAGCGGAAGCCCAACGTGGGTGTCGGCCACGACCTACCTAATCACCTAAGCCTCCAGTCCAGGTTTATCGCCTATCCAGGTTCCATCCGTAGGGAGTCCAGCCGAGGTTTCCCATACGGCCCCGAATGATGTGAACAGGGTTCCCGAGATACCTAACGGGTATTCGGTACACCCGGCCACGTACCTACCGCATCACAGCCAACCCCTACGGTCAGCGCTGTCCACGGCCTCCACTAGGCTACAAACACCAGAAACTACTTGCAACTCCTGGACGGAGAACTAGGGTGAATAAGAAGCCGAGAGGGTCCATTAGTTTCGGGCCCAATGCATGGTAGTAGCTGATTCTTAAATCACACATACAGATCTCAGTGCTTAAGGTCGGCTTCAATGAAACAACCCACCATGTACTCCTACATGGCCTCTCATCGATACCTTTACCAAATCGTGTTCACCACACCACTCTCATTACCGACATAATCATTTCACTCTAGCCCATCACCCAGATGAACCAGACCTGACACGACTCTAAGCATAGCAGGCATAGCAAGGTAGGAACAACACATACATATGGCTCAATCAACTCCTACACATGCTAGTGGGTTTCATCTAGTTACTGTGGCAATGACAGGTCATGCAGAGGAAATGGGTTCAACTACCGTAGCACACAGCAGTTTGAAACGCGTTGTCTTAATGCAGTAAAAGAGAGCAGGAGCGAGAACATGGGATTGTATCGATATGATCAAATGGTTGGTTGCTTGCCTGATGGTTCGATGCACTGATACGGTTCTTCGTTAGGGTAATCACGGTACTCCTCGGAGGCAGAACCTGCCGCAAAGAACACCGATACACAACCATCACCAAATAATGTGCAACAATATGATGCATGCATGAAACATAGCAATATGAGTGTGTTGGGCTAATGCAACTAAAGAACAGAAGGGTTTGAACCAATTTGAATCAAAGATTCAAATTTCAAACTCAAACATGGCCCTTAAAAGTGTTTTTCCTTGTTCTGTATTAAACATCAGGTTAACTTGTTTAATCATGCATGAAAATAGTACAGATGGATAGATTGGATTTTTCTGATCATTTTTCATATATAATTTGTCTGATTTGGAGTTACAGAATAAAAGTTATGAATTTTTAAAGTTTAAACTATATTCTGGAATTTCCTATATTAGATTAATTCCAGAAAATCAATTATTGCGTCAGCCTGACGTCAGTGTGACGTCAGCAGGTCAACGGGACACGTCCGGGTCAAACCTAACAGTGGGTCCCGCGTGTCAGTGTGATTAGATTAATTAAAGTTTAATTAAAACTAAACCTGTTTAATTAACAGGGTTGGGCCCCACCTGTCATTGACTCAGGGGAGTCAACCAGGGCCCACCCGTGGTCAAACCCGGGTCGGCTGCACCGGCGTGTAGCCGCCGGCGAGCCCGACGCGGCGGCGGAAGTGGTTTTGGCTGTTTCGATCGCCAAATGGGTCGCGGAGACCACCGGAGTGGAGCTGAGGACGAGCCGCAGCTCTTGGTGGAGTCCGTTGGGGTCGGGGTGGCCAGAGTTGGCGCCGGCGACGACTTTGGCGGCCACCGGGGTTCGGCCGAAGACGAACTTGACGCTAGAGGGGTCGGTGAGGCGCGGGGAGTAGCTAGCTAGGTGCTACGTGACACGGTGAGCATGATGGACACCGTGGAGTGGTCGGAGGGTGACCGGGAGCACGTCGGCGACGAGCTCCACGGCGGTGGGTGCGGTTGAGCTCCGGGAGGTCGCTACACAGCTCGGGAGCAAGAAAAGGAGGGGGGGAAGATGGCTAAGCTCACAGTGAGTGCGACGAAGCCCTTGGTGCGGCCGGGGATGGACCGGAGCGACGGCGGCGTTGAAGGGGATCTCCGGCGACGGCGGTTCGGGCGAGGTCGTTGCGGTGGACTCGGGCGTTGCGAGCGCTCGGGGCTCGTCTTGCTCGATGGAGTGGACAGCGGCGGAGCTCCTGGACACGATGAGAGGACGCACGGGCGGCGGGGAGCACGGCTACGACGAAGGCACGGCGATGGTGGCGTCGGTCATGGCGGGCGAGCGCGAGGGGGAGGAGCTGGAGAGGAGAGGGGGTGTCTGGGGGGTTCGAGGGAGCGAGGGAGGCCGATCCACGACGTCACCGGGTGCGGGGAGCGGCGAGGCGGCGAGCAGGTGCGTGGCGCGCGCTGCGGTCGCCGTCGGGCTCCTGCCTGCCTGCCTGGCCGGCAAGCAGCTCGCTGGAGCGGCGCTGGGCTGGGCCGGCAGGTGCGCCGGGAGCAGGCGTCAGGTAAGTTTTTCCATTTCTTTCTGTTTCTGTTTTTTTAATACTTCTGCAACTTTGTTGAATTAAATAAAATACTTAGGCAACTCCTAAAATCACCAAACTACTCCTGGTCCATAGTTGGATTATTTCCAACATGAAACATTTTAGTTTGGAGATACTTGAGCATTTAAATATTTTATATAATTTTAAATGCCCAAATTCAAATATTTATGATTTAATTCAAAAACCCTAAGATGGCCTAGGAAAATGTGCATCACTTTTGGCAGAGGTTCTGAACCAAGACAAAAATGATGGGCATTTTAGAAGGGCATTTCAGGTTCATTGAAAAAGTTTTTTAGTAAACCCTAATTGGTTTCAGAGGGGACTGGGGGTTCTGTCATCCCCATTTCAGGTTTCTGATGAAAGAGTAAACATGATGCAACACTCTAATGCATGGCTAACTAGGGTGTGACAACTCACCCCCACTCAAAAGAATCTCGTCCCGAGATTTGGGTTCCTCCGGGAAGAAGGCGGGATACTCAAGTCGAAGACGATCCTCCCTTTCCCAAGTTGCTTCATCCTCAGAATGGTGCGACCATTGTACTTTGAGAAACTTGATATTATGACGTCGAGTGGTACGCTCGGCCTGATCGAGGATACGAATGGGGTACTCTCGATATGTAAGATTATCTTGGAGATCAAGCGTTTCATAGTCCACTCCACGGATAGGATCCGAGAAGCAACGCCTGAGTTGAGAAACGTGGAAGACATCGTGGACTCTGGAGAGGTGCGGAGGTAGTTCCAACTGGTAGGCAACTTCTCCTCGTTTAGCGAGAATGCGGAAAGGTCCAATGTAACGAGGAGCCAATTTGCCTTTGATACCGAAACAATGGGTTCCCTTCAGAGGGGTAACCCGAAGGTAAGCCTTCTTGTCAACCTCGAAAGTCATAGCCTTATGTTTTCGGTCATATTGACTCTTTTGACGAGATTGGGCTGTTTTCAACTTTTCACGAACGATGCGAACTTGTTCTTCTGCTTCCTGAATCATATCCGGGCAAAAGAATTGTCTTTCCCCGGTCTCTGACCAGTTAAGGGGTGTTCGACACCGTCGTCCATAGAGAACTTCAAAAGGGGCTTTACCCAAGCTAGATTGATAGCTGTTGTTGTAAGCGAATTCGGCAAATGGAAGGCACTTCTCCCAATCCATTCCGAATGAGATAACAGAGGCTCGAAGCATGTCTTCTAGAATCTGGTTGACGCGTTCCACTTGACCACTCGACTGAGGGTGGAAAGCGGTGCTAAAGGAGAGACGGGTTCCCATAGCATTTTGGAAACTTTCCCAAAATCAAGAGGTGAAAAGACTTCCTCGATCCGAGTTAAGTTCCAAAGGAACACCATGGAGAGACACTATCCGGGAGATGTATAAGTCTGCCAATTGACTAGCGGTTATACTCTCACGAACAGGTAGGAAATGGGCTACTTTGGAAAGACGATCGACAACGACGAAGATAGCATTATTCCCTCTCTTGGTCCTGGGAAAACCGGTAATGAAAACCATACCAATTTTATGCCATTTCCATTCAGGAATAGCTAAGGGTTGAAGGGTGCCAGCAGGCCGTTGATGCTCTGCTTTTACACGACGACAGACGTCGCAATTAGCAATATACTGAGCAATTTCTCTCTTCATCCTAGTCCACCAGAACCTCTGGCGTAGGTCCTGATACATCTTAGTACTACCGGGATGAATGGTGAGAGGAGATTCATGAGCTTCCTTAAGGATCAATCGCCTCAGGTTTCGCACTTTGGGAACCACTAGTCGATTCCCGAAGTATACGACCCCTTGATCATTAATGGAGAAACAATTCGCAACTCCTTTCTTGATGTTTCTCTTGATGTGGGAAATTCCCGGATCTACCTTCTGTGCCTTGATGATCTGGTTCGTAAGGGTAGGTTTCACCACCAAGGTGGAAAGAAAACCTTGAGGAACAATGTGAAGGTTAAGCTTCCGAAATTCCTCATGGAGAAGCGGTTGACTTTGTTGTAACATTAGGTTGTTACAATAAGATTTACGACTTAGCGCATCAGCCATGACGTTGGCTTTCGCTGGGGTGTAAGTTATTCCTAAGTCGAAATCTGTGATCAACTCAACCCAACGTCTTTGCCTGAGATTCAAATCCGGTTGGGTGAAAATGTACTTCAGACTTTGGTGATCAGTGAATATTTCGCAATGGTTACCGAGGAGGTAATGTCGCCAGGTCTTAAGTGCATAGACTACGGCTGCAAGCTCTAGATCATGAGTAGGATAATTCTCCTCATGTGGGTGCAATTGCCGTGAAGCGTAAGCAATTACATGTTGATCTTGCATGAGAATGCAACCTAATCCTTGTCGCGAGGTGTCGCAGTAGATAACAAAGTCCTTAGAGAAGTCTGGCGGTACCAGCACGGGAGCAGACGTCAGGCGTCTTTTCAGTTCCTGAAAGCTGTGCTCACATTGTGGAGTCCATTCGAACTTTTTATCTTTCTTGAGGAGTTCGGTTAGAGGTTTAGCAACTTTGGAGAAGTTCTCGACAAAGCGACGACAATAGCTCGCTAAGCCCAGAAAACTCCGAACTTGCTTGACCGATTCAGGTGGAGTCCAATTAAGGACGACTTGAACTCGTTCAGGGTTAACAGCAATACCTTTACCAGATATTACATGACCCAGATAGGTCACTTCCGACAACGAGAATTGACATTTAGAAAATTTGGCATAAAGGCGATGCTCTCGAAGTTTCTTCAACACTAGCCTTAGATGTTCGGCATGTTCCTCCTCGTTCTTGGAGTAGATGAGTATATCATCGAGATAAACCACGACGAATTTATCCAAATACTCCATGAAGATTGAGTTCATTAACCGAGAAAAGGTGGCTGGAGCGTTGGTTAAACCGAAGGACATGACGGTGTACTCGTATTGGCCATAACGAGTAACAAAGGCCGTTTTAGGAATGTCCCCGTTTCTGATTTTTATTTGATGGTAGCCCAACCTCAAATCCATCTTGGAGAAGCCTGAGGATCCAGCGAGCTGATCATACAGGTCGTTGATCCTGGGGAGCGGATATTTGTTCTTGATTGTGACCAAATTGACAGGTCGATAATCTACAACCATCCGGTCCGTACCATCCTTCTTCTTGATGAATAGGACGGGGCAAGCCCACGGAGATGAACTAGGTCGGATGAAACCCTTTTTCAAGGACTCATCGAGTTGTTTCTTAAGCTCGGCTAGTTCTAGTGGTGCCATCTTATAGGGTCTTCTAGCAATCGGAACGGTTCCTGGAATGAGGTCTATTACGAACTCAACATCCCTGTCAGGTGGAACACCTGGCAATTCCTCTGGGAAGACATCCGGGAAGTCACGGACTACCGGAACGTCCTCAAGGTCTGGCAAAGGGCTGGCGTTAAGAGAATATAATTGTCGCTCGGCTAACTGGGTCAAGACATTGACTATCTTGCCCGAAGGATGAGTGAGTTGAACAGTCCTAGAGAAGCAATCAATTTTGGCATGATGAGCTGACATCTAGTCCATACCCAAAATGATATTAATATCTGAAAATTTGAGAGCTATCAAAGATGCAAGGAAAACAAGTCTGTCGACTTGGATTTCATTTCCATAACTTACCCTGGAGGTCTGCCATCTAGAACCGGGAGTAGAAATTTCGATAGTGGATGGCATGTCACAGAATGCGGTGTTATGCAAACGAGCATAGTTCTCGGATATAAATGAATGAGAGGCTCCTGTATCGAAAAGAACAGATGCCGGGTGGCAATTAACAAGGAGCGTACCGAGAACGACGTTGGGATCCTCTTGAGCTTCTTCGGCAGAGATACAGTTGACATGACCACGTGTAGCGGTGGCCGGCTTGGCGTGGAACACTTTCCCTGTCGGCTTGCCACGGCCAACAGCTTTAGCAGGTTGGTTGGGGTTGGTCTGGGGACACTCACGCATATAGTGGCCAGATTCCCCACACTTGAAACAAGTCACGGAACTGGTACGTGGAGGAGCATTGTTGGTTGGACCACCATAGGGCTTGGCAGGTGCAGACTGTTGTATGGGGCGAGGCGCCTGGAAGGATGGCCTCGGTGTGAACCTGGGTGGCAGGGCGGTGTTGGGCACCCACACGCGGCGCTTCTGAGGACCGGCACCGGATGAGGAACCCATGTCATGGCCATGTTTGCGTGTTGCATCATAATCAGTCTGACCAGTCTCAGCACTGATGGCCTTGTTAACAAGTTTCTGAAAAGATGTGCACTCATGCAGACGGAGGTCGCGGCGAAGCTCAGGACTAAGTCCCTTACGGAACCTTGCTTGCTTCTTGGCATTGGTAGAAACTTCCTCAGTTGCATATCGTGCGAGGTTACCGAACTCCCTGCTATAAGCATCCACAGAGAGTCGGCCCTGAGTGAAACTGCAAAATTCCTCACGTTTACGGTCCATGAGACCCTCCGGAATGTGATGTTCACGGAAAGCCTCGCTGAATTCAGCCCAAGTAGTGACATGGCCCGCTGGGCGCATAGCTCCATAATTCTCCCACCATAGACTGGCGGGGCCTTCAAGATGATATGCGGCAAAGGTGACCTTATCAGCCTCAGCTACTAGCGCGGAACGCAGCTTGTGAGAGATACTGCAAAGCCAGTCATCAGCGTCGAGAGGCTCGACGGAGTGGTGGAACGTGGGTGGATGTAACTTGCTGAAATCACTGAGTGACACCACGTTAGTCCTCTGATGGTGTGATGTGTTCTGTTCAATACGCTCCAACAAACGGTTGGTCTCCCGCTTGTTTCTTTCGGCTTCCATCATAACCTCGGCTAGGGAAGGAGGATGAGGCAGATTTGCATTCCTGACTTCACTGCCTTCGGCCTGCTCTTGAGGAGCAGGGTTAGTGCACGTGTTGACCATCCTAGGTAAACAAGACAATGATTTAGTCAGAAAGATAAAATTCCGACATAGGATACAGAATGTAAGGAATAACTCGGAATGCAAGATGATCATCCGTATGACATGGTAGATACAGAAACTGCTTCTTTATTCCATCGTCATACACACCATACAGGGTTTAGTACAAGACCAAACAAAGTACTATTACGGTGAAAAGAGGATTACATCTCATCGGAGGCATTCCAAGCTCCTATACATTATTTCTCTACACCTCCGGAAGGCGACACAAACCAGGTCATATCCCACGAGTCACGCAGGACGATAGACGACACAGCTAACACGAACTAGTGATACTACCACTAATTCAGAACGATCCGTAGTAGTCCTCGTAGAAGTCACCTCCATAGCCTGGAAGCTCAACGTGATCATCCGGGAACAGACGATCTCGCGGAGCTTGTGGACCATAGGGGCTAGGATGAGGTCTTGGACCAACAGACGATGGCCTGCGGGGACCGCGAGGTGGGGTGATGCCTCCTACATCACGCCAACCCATCACGTCTGGCAGAGCAGATCTCACAGGATAGAGATCGCGCATATCCGAATATCCATCTTGCACCGCCGGTGCAAACCGAGTCAATGTGGCCCAGTGGTCAGCACGGGTATTGAAGAGCTCTAACCTCAAGGCCCGATTTTCACGGTCCTTATCCTCGAGCATCTCAGCAGTAGTGCGAGTCCGTGAATCCTCCTGAGTGGGGTCAGCATAGATAGCCTGGAGATACCCTTGTGCTCCCGGAAGTGATCCTGGCATATACCGGAAATCAGAGTCCCGAAATAGGCCAGACCTGACTCGCATGATGGTCATCATAGAGTAGGCGGCGTCCTGCACAGCCATCTCAATAGTAACCCCGAGTCCATAGGAGCAGTGAAGGGGCTCGGTGGACCCAGGATAAGATGGAAATATCCTAACAGTGCAGAGATACTGGCTTTGATTAAAGTCTCGGAATTGCTCTTCGACCGTGTACTCAGGATACCAACGGTATCCAGCCTCAGTCATTACCCTGACCAACATGGTAGTATGGCCGGGTACATCTAGGCATCGAGTCAGGCGAACCACTTGATTGGGGTCGCGAGTGGCCATCTGAAAGCACAATCATAATGCGAAGGCATTAGAATTTCTAGCAAAATTTCGGCAGCATAACAGCTCTAAATGCTCAAGAAGGACTTTGAGACATTTGACAAAGGATTTCATACACACTCAACATCATCATATCAAGGTTCTGAGTCCATCCTAACAACATAATGTGGTAGTAGAACTGAACTAGGCTTGTATCCATCAAACCTATAAGGTACTACTGATTAGTAACACGTGAACCTGACAGAGAGAATAGATCCTAATTCCTTAACCCCCGGTGGAAGAATAGACTGACTCAGATCAGAATGTCATAAGATAAAGGAGTAAAAGAGCCTTACGTTCCACCCACAAACAATTCCCCTACATATAACTAAAGAATTTCTAGACTCAACATCGACCAGTTTGGCTTGGAGAACCTACAGGCAGTCCGGCTCTGATGCCAACGCTGTCAGGACCCCGACTCGATGTCACATCGATCTAGCTTGTAACACCTCATATCACTTTGCGGCCTCACGCACGGTATCCCCACGGGTGTCGCCTTACCTTTGCCCGGGACCATTTGCGCCTTTTGGCTCACGTATATGATAGTGTTGCTAGCATCCATATGATAAGGAGCCCGGGCTGACATGACTAGTCGTAAACCCAAAGTGGCACAGGCTTACAGGGACAGGCATCCATGACCCAGCAACGAACGTGTCGGTCATCAGCAAGTGGGTCCGGGCTGTAGCACTGGGCTAGCAGGACTCCGGTAAACCGGGCTGTAGCGGGCTAGCAGGACTCCGGTACTCAATGCGTGACATTTCCCCGAAGGGACAGACACAGGAACGAAGAAGGACACATTCCGGCCAGCCTAAGTGTTCCAGAGCAGTAGCAAGCTACCATGGCTCAGTGGTAACACTAGGAGACATTTCCCGGTAAGAGAGGCTACTAAGGATAAACAACTAGATAGTCAGATCCCACACATACCAAGTATTTCAATCATACACACAATATGCTCGATATGCGCAAACACAACAAGGCATCACAACATGACTCTATGACACAAGTACTTTATTTAAGGCTCAGAGAGCCATACATAACATACACAAAGGTACGGGTCACACGACCCAGCATTCAAGTCATACAGTCATACAAACCAGCAGCGGAAGTAACTTGTCTGAGTACAGACAACTAGAAAAATAAAAGAGGCTTGGAAAGCCTAGCTATACTACGTGGTCCTTCACAAGCTCAGGATCACCACCTGGGCCTTAGCCTACTCATTGATGTCAACGTCTATGTAGAACCCATCAGAAGGGGTTGCAGCGTCTTCTGTAAAAATGTAAGTTATAGCAACATGAGTACAAAGGTACTCAGCAAGACTTACATCAGATCCTACATACATGCATATTATCAAGAAGGGTTCGTGGAGTTATTGCAGCAAGCCAGCTTTGACTCTTGGCTAGGCTAACCTACGAGACTCCAACTTGAAATGGTTTTGCGTACACGAGTCCACTACCCACCAATTCAATACACTACCGAGGATCCACCTCCGTCTTCCTACGGAAGAGCCATCCTCGGCACTCACACTTATCTTGAGGCTTTTAGTAGTTTCCATTTACTTGTCTATGAACTGTATAGGCAACCAAGTAGTCCTTTACCGCGGACGCGACTATTCGAATAGATCATGATAACCCTGCAGGGGTGTACTTCTTCATACACGCTCTCACCACTTACCGTCGTTTACACGACATGTACTCGGCAACCTTCAAGCGGAAGCCCAACGTGGGTGTCGGCCACGACCTACCTAATCACCTAAGCCACCAGTCCAGGTTTATCGCCTATCCAGGTTCCATCCGTAGGGAGTCCAGCCGAGGTTTCCCATACGGCCCCGAATGATGTGAACAGGGTTCCCGAGATACCTAACGGGTACTCGGTACACCCGGCCACGTACCTACCGCATCACAGCCAACCCCTACGGTCAGCGCTGTCCACGGCCTCCAGTAGGCTACAAACACCAGAAACTACTTGCAACTCCTGGACGGAGAACTAGGGTGAATAAGAAGCCGAGAGGGTCCATTGGTTTCGGGCCCAATGCATGGTAGTAGCTGATTCTTAAATCACACATACAGATCTCAGTGCTTAAGGTCGGCTTCAATGAAACAACCCACCATGTACTCCTACATGGCCTCTCATCGATACCTTTACCAAATCGTGTTCACCACACCACTCTCATTACCGACATAATCATTTCACTCTAGCCCATAACCCAGATGAACCAGACCTGACACGACTCTAAGCATAGCAGGCATAGCAAGGTAGGAACAACACATACATATGGCTCAATCAACTCCTACACATGCTAGTGGGTTTCATCTAGTTACTGTGGCAATGACAGGTCATGCAGAGGAAATGGGTTCAACTACCGTAGCACACAGCAGTTTGAAATGCGTTGTCTTAATGCAGTAAAAGAGAGCAGGAGCGAGAACATGGGATTGTATCGATATGATCAAATGGTTGGTTGCTTGCCTGATGGTTCGATGCACTGATACGGTTCTTCGTTAGGGTAATCACGGTACTCCTCGGAGGCAGAACCTGCCGCAAAGAAGACTGATACACAACCATCACCAAACAATGTGCAACAATATGATGCATGCATGAAACATAGCAATATGAGTGTGTTGGGCTAATGCAACTAAAGACCAGAAGGGTTTGAACCAATTTGAATCAAAGATTCAAATTTCAAACTCAAACATGGCCCTTAAAAGTGTTTTTCCTTGTTCTGTATTAAACATCAGGTTAACTTGTTTAATCATGCATGAAAATAGTACAGATGGATAGATTGGATTTTTCTGATCATTTTTCATATATAATTTGTCTGATTTGGAGTTACAGAATAAAAGTCATGAATTTTTAAAGTTTAAACTATATTCTGGAATTTCCTATATTAGATTAATTCCAGAAAATCAATTATTGCGTCAGCCTGACGTCAGTGTGACGTCAGCAGGTCAACGGGACACGTCCGGGTCAAACCTGACAGTGGGTCCCGCGTGTCAGTGTGATTAGATTAATTAAAGTTTAATTAAAACTAAACCTGTTTAATTAACAGGGCTGGGCCCCACCTGTCATTGACTCAGGGGAGTCAACCAGGGCACACCCGTGGTCAAACCCGGGTCGGCTGCACCGGCATTTAGCCGCCGGAGAGCCCGACGCGGCGGCGGAAGTGGTTTTGGCTGTTTCGGTCGCCAAATGGGTCGCGGAGACCACCGGAGTGGAGCTGAGGACGAGCCGCAGCTCTTGGTGCAGTCCGTTGGGGTCGGGGTGGCCGGAGTTGGCACCGGCGACGACTTTGGCGGCCACCGGGGTTCGGCCGAAGACGAACTTGATGCTAGAGGGGTCGGTGAGGCGCGGGGAGTAGCTAGCTAGGTGCTACGTGACACGGTGAGCATGATGGACACCGTGGAGTGGTCGGAGGGTGACCGGGAGCACGTCGGCAACGAGCTCCACGGCGGTGGGTGCGGTTGAGCTCCGGGAGGTCGCTACACAGCTCGGGAGCAAGAAAAGGAGGGGGAGGACATGGCTAAGCTCACAGTGAGTGCGACGAAGCCCTTGGTGCGGCCGGGGATGGACCGGAGCGACGGCGGCGTTGAAGGGGATCTCCGGCGACGGCGGTTCGGGCGAGGTCGTTGCGGTGGACTCGGGCGTTGCGAGCGCTCGGGGCTCGGCTTGCTCGATGGAGTGGACAGCGGCGGAGCTCCTTGACACGATGAGAGGACGCACGGGTGGCGGGGAGCACGGCTACGACGAAGGCACGGCGATGGTGGCGTCGGTCATGGCGGGGGAGCGCGAGGGGGAGGAGCTGGAGAGGAGAGGGGGTGTCTGGGGGGTTCGGGGGAGCGAGGGAGGCCGATCCACGACGTCACCGGGCGCGGGGAGCAGCGAGGCGGTGAGCAGGTGCGTGGCGCGCGCTGCGATCGCCGTCGGGCACCTGCCTGCCTGCCTGGCCGGCAAGCAGCTCGCTGGAGCGGCGCTGGGCTGGGCCGGCGGGTGGGCCGGGAGCAGGCGTCAGGTAAGTTTTTCCATTTCTTTCTGTTTCTGTTTTTTTAATACTTCTGCAACTTTGTTGAATTAAATAAAATACTTAGGCAACTCCTAAAATCACCAAACTACTCCTGGTCCATAGTTGGATTATTTCCAACATGAAACATTTTAGTTTGGAGATACTTGAGCATTTAAATATTTTATATAATTTTAAATGCCCAAATTCAAATATTTATGATTTAATTCAAAAACCCTAAGATGGCCTAGGAAAATGTGCATCACTTTTGGCAGAGGTTCTGAACCAAGACAAAAATGATGGGCATTTTAGAAGGGCATTTTAGGTTCATTGAAAAAGTTTTTTAGTAAACCCTAATTGGTTTCAGAGGGGACTGGGGGTTCTGTCATCCCCATTTCAGGTTTCTGATGAAAGAGTAAACATGATGCAACACTCTAATGCATGGCTAACTAGGGTGTGACACGGGCCTGGTAAGGCGACACCCGTGGGAATACCGTGCGTGAGGCCGCAAAGTGATATGAGGTGTTACATGCTAGATTGGTGTGCCATTGAGTCGGGGTCCTGACACCCACGTCACGAGGGAGGCGTTCGGGCACCATGTGGAGGCGTGCTTCAATGCATGCTTCTGAGAACAAGGCGCAGGGCGTGAGGAACCAAGCACACAAGAGTTCATCACAAGAGATATCGAGGATCTTCAGGAGGCATGAGCCATGCAAGGCGCATGACGACCCGCACCACTCAACATAGCTACTACTCAGGACACGAGCGGCGACCAGCACGTCTGCATCAACATCCCGGGCCTCAACAGAGCAGCTTCTTAGGAACTCATCTGGCCATCCAGTGTCGGCCAGTGTGGAGGCCGCCCGCACAACTACGTCCGCATGCCATTTGGCCTGCTGGGTGTGGATGCCTCGTTCCAGCCATGCATGTGTGGCGTCATGGCGTCAAATGAAGCCAAGCGCCAAGCAGTCCTGATGGAGGAGGAGCCGGAGCGTCCGGAGCCCCCTGAGGCTCAGGAGCTTGCTGGCTCATGAGGAGCAACTTCTGTGGCATGCACCTTCAGCTACTTCAACACTTCTACCCCGTTGGTGCCAGGTGACTTTTTAGTTTGTTCAAATGAGGGCGCCCCTCGGGCTGCATTATCCTGCAGCTATCTGGGTCCACCCTCCAACGTGTATCGTTTTGAGCATTTATCAGAACTGATCTCACCACTTTTATGAGCTTCTTTATGATATTATCGGCGTCATGTCCGTCGCCCCATTATTCACAAGGCTGTCCTGCGTGGCCCGCGCACGCGGCAAACCTGCCTTGAGATGACATAAGGATCGTCGGCACGGCCCCTGTTCATGGGTCCGTCCCTACAGTGTTGAAACGCCCAAGGGACTGAGCTCTGGCTCGTGGCCAGCTCCACACACACCACCTCAGCAGGCCCTCAGTGCCTTCTCCTTCTCGCGAAACCATCGCTGGCAAGTAAGTAGGCACCTTTATATATCATGCTTCCTTCCTCCAGTTGTAATCTGCAGGAACCTCTGGACCCGGTGCGGCGAGTCATGATCCCTCCAGGACGGCTGCGCGAGGCCAACCGTCTCCTTCCTCCTCCCAACTCACTTGTGCGTTAAATGGGGAGCCCCTAAGCATCGCGCCTCAGGGAACCCTACTGGCCCCCGAGCACTCACCCCCTGGCCTTGTCCACGGCATCACGACCTGGCATACCAGTGGCGGCTGAGGCACCCTTGGGAGCCGGGACCCGAGGACATAGAGCACCCAGATGAGGGGAAGGGGACAATCTGAGCCTTGCTTAAGGATTGAAGCAGCCATAGGAATGCGGCCAGACATCGCGTGAAGGTTGCCACTACAGTGTGAAGACAAATGTGGATCAAAAGATAAGTCCTTGAACAAGTGCATGGTGTTAATCTTGCAATTGACGCCACACCCCTCACGACCTAGCTGGGGTAAGGATGCTTCCCTTTCAGTCCTTCGGGAGCTGCTTATGCATCAAGGCCGACCTCTTGAGCATCGTGCCTCAGGGGCTCTCACTGGACCTCGGGCCGCTCACCTCCTAGCCTTGACCATGGCATCGTGACCTGGCATACCAGCGACGGCTGAAGCCTACATGGGGACTGGCTCCTGTAGACATAGAACGCTAAGCTACTGCGAGAATGAAAGTGGGGACCATGGCTTGGCGAGGGACGCAAGCATAACATCGATTGCAGAACGACGGTTACTAAGCAAAAGCATTACATGTTTTTACATGCCCCCACGGCGTTCCTCATGACATGCTGTAGAAATGAAACACGAGAGGGAGGCCTAATGAGAGCGCGGCTCCAACGGCTTCACCAGCGATGTTGGCTGACGCTATTCCCGATGCGCGCATGCGGTAGCTCAACGGCTCTTAGTTGACATCATCGCTCGAGTCATGCTCGAAAGAGGCACTGCTGCTATCCGAAGAGGCGTTGCTCTTTCGGAGGAGTCGCTGGCAAGGCCGAGGGCAAGTTCAATGCTGTTGGCCCCATCACCGCAACCTCCTCTGCTAGAGTAACACCCCAAGCGTCAGCCTTCCCCATCGAAGATCCTGAAGAAGAGCATCGACACCCCGTCATAGGTGAAGTAGATGGTGTGGGTCCCCTCTGGGAGGCGCGCGCAGGCAATCGCGCCACACCCACGGGTCATGAAGGCGCCGCCAGTGTCCATGACATCGACATCCGCTTCTGTGGCCTAGCCGCAGTACCCGTCGTGCTGCAGCCACAGCTCGACGGGTCCCCTCGACGGGAACTCCCCCACAAAGGGCCTCGAGAGGCGAATCCATGTGCGGCGGTGTTGCCGCCCACATCATGAACTCCCTGGCCGAGCCTTCGGCATGGGTTCGTGAAGGAGGCAACCTTGCGGTTGTCGCTCGCCTTCCTCCATGGTTCCACTCCTCGCGGCACTGATCATCTTGCGCAGGGCCCTGCGTGCGGGCGTACAAGGGAACCGGGAAGTGCGGCGAAGCTAGTTCGTGCCAAGGACGCGTCACCACAGCTTCGTCAACATTGCCTCGGGGGTGGTCCGGCCTCTTCTTTGGCGGGAGCAGCTCAGGTTCCATCTCGGGGGCTTTTCCCTTCTCCGCCGCAGAAAACCTCCTCATCAGTGCTATGGGTGCTTTGGCAAGACGGAGGTGCAAGGAAGAGCAAGGAGAAAGTATAAGGAGATGAGCTGGGAGCTCCGCCCGCTCCAGCATTTATAGCCAGGAGAAGGTAAATCGCCAGCCTCCCACGATCCCCAGTAATGATGATTCTCTCTCTACATGTAGCATGCCGTTGTCAAGTCGAACGGTTGCCTAGGCGATGTGGGGAAGCCGAGACACGCATGTCCCATCAAGCTCCACGTGTCGGCTTGGTCCGCATGCGATTGGGGACCGCAGCGTTCCGCACATGAACTTTGGCTTCGCCTCGAAGCCAATTGCGAGCGTGCCTTGGGCCCGGGGACTTCTGTCGGCGTTTTGGAAACTAGGGTACCCAACCATGCCTACCTGTGGCCCACGATGTGGCTTCATCAACGGCCTGGTACAACCCACCTTTGACTATGACAGGACAAGACCCTCGCGAAGGGCCAAGCCTCACCAGGCGGGCGACATCAACACCTCCCAAGGGAGCAGCCTCCTTAGGCTGCCTCCCGAGTGGAGCAGAGATTTCTATGCAAGACCCGGCCTCACGAGGCTGGAAAAACATCAGCCATGACGACCAAGGCCTGGCGCGCGCCAGCAGGCACAGAGCAGCAAAATTCCTCTTTGGTGAAAGAAGGCAAGCGCAGGTGTCGAGTCTCAAGGAATTATCCAAAGGTTGGCATTTGCGTGCAACGAGACCAAGACCGCCACAACGGCCGGATGGATGTCATGTCGAGCCCGCCACGACATCACGCTCAAAGACTTTGCAGGCGAAGACCACCTTTCATTGGGATTAGATGTACTTTTTGTTCCCCTTCAAATTTGGCCATTATGGGATCCCTTCCCGCCCATGTTTTGGAGGAAGAGGACCAAGGCCACTATAAATAGGGCCTGTCCACCACCGTAGAGAGGGGTCGGTCGATCAACTCACCAAGTGATCAGCCCATCAAACTACCAAGAGCTCATCACAAGAACACGCCTCCTGAGGCTGTTCTTCCACTTTTACTAGTTCATCCTCAGCCCCTCGCGAGTACAATCCACCACAAAGCAGGAGTAGGGTATTACACTGCAAGGTTGTCCGAACCTGGGTAAACTGTTGTGTCTTTCTATGTCATGTTCATCAAGCTAGGCCATGAGAGTAGCGGATCGGCAGGCTTGAGATGTTGATTTCTTCGCACACGCCCCTGAGTTTGAACCTTTGTTGGGTCTGCGGACCCCGGAATCTGACATTATGTTTATCTACACGAAAAATTATAGGGCATCTCGAATGGTGCAAGATGGCTCGTCGGCGCGATCAGTTTACTATGAAAGTTGAATTCACGGGTTGTCCCCCGATTTTGTATCTACAAAAGGACCACAATTTGGCCATGCAAACTCCATTTGAGCTCCATCTAATGTAGGGTGGAAACCCTAAGGTAGATCTTTCATGAAATGGAGGGGACCCTACGAAGAACACGAGGGGAAACACTCAAATCAACGGAGAAGATCACACATGTGCTAGATCCATGAACATAAAGGGTGATAAAAGATTCAAACGCAACACAGGATGATACAAGAGGTGGTAGTTCTTCTCCGTGAGGAGGTCTTGAGGGGTCTTCCCGTGACGGGTCTTGAATCTACTTGGGCGATCTTCTCCGTAGAGGATGCGGTCTCCCGTGGAGAAAGTATCAAGTGGATGAGCAGAGTTGTATCGCTCAAATGAGCCAAACCTATGCTAACCCTAATAAGAGGGAGGAGGAGGAGTACATATAATCTAGGGTCACGAAAGGGTACGTGGGTTCGGCCCAACACACTATCAACACACAGGCGTTGGACGTCCGACAGTTACCGATCGTCCGGTGTCTCGTGGGTGCTCGGACATCTCGTAAGTGTCGGATTTCCAACATTTCAACTCTGATCAGGTGGCGTCAGACTTCCGGTCATGGTCGGGCGTCTAGTGTGTCGGTCGTATGATGGTTTGCATACTTCTGATGTTCTGGTACAGTGATGGTGGTGCCAGTCGTCCAAAGGGCTCGGTTGTCCGGGAGCTGGAGTGTGTTGGTCGTCTAGTCGGTGCCGGTCATCCGGCCGCTGGCTGAAACTGCCAGGCATCGGATGTCCAACAATTACCGGCTGTTCGGTGGATGTAGATTCCTGGTAGGTCTTCCTCTTGGCCCTCGTACTTGGTGTCCTCACCGTCTTGTCTATTGGGTGTAGCTCCCGTGGCTTTCCTCCAAGTACCTCATCACACATAGGGTCTCCACTTGAGGTAGTTGCCATATCTCATATGTAGAAGATGACAGTTCGGAGAGGACCGAGTTCACCTTAGTTCCGATAGCCTTTGCTCAAGATCTCATCATTGGTTCAAGTCGTGTCCTAGGAGACGTAGGTAGGTCCATTGGAATACCCGTGCGATGCTCCGCATCATCTCACCCCCTCTTGGGAAAGATCCTACTTCGTATCGAAAGCCTCATCACCATGGTAGCACTACAAAAAAAACACGCATCCGTGACATTTTGGGTCGAACAAAAAATTTTCTGTCATACTTATGACACTTCTATGATGATAATTATGACAAAACCCGGTATCATCATAGATGTGGTGGGAACCTACTTCTATGACAAAAAATCATGATAGAAAATGGGCTTGTCGTCCTAGGCGGGAGGGATATGAACCTGCATGACATTCTTTGGGCCATCAATGACGGAAAAAATCATGGTAGAAGCGAGGGCAACGAAAATTTCGGGGAGTTCCCGGTTACGGTGGGCGGTCGGGGCCGAGCGATGCACAGAGATTTCTGCGTATCTGTCGTGTATGGCCGGATGTGCGAGTCGTTGGCTAACTGAACCCGAGCCATCAATCCCTTGGCTATTAACTAAACTCGAGCGATTCATTCGTTGATTTCTAAACCCGAGCGATTCCTTCGCTATTTGCTGCTAACTGAAGCCGAGCAATCGATCACTGCTGCTGCTTGCTAAAGCCGATCGAGCCCCTGTGGGAGACGTAGCCAGTCGGTGTTGGGTTGCCTCTCGATGAATAGTGACCATTGCTACCGTGTGCGTGGTATGTAGAATGAGTCGAGACGTGGTGAGCCGAGTCGGTTGGTTGGTTGTGGATCAACAGTTCCTGGTGGGGGTTGGATGAACAGCACCCCCTGGTAGTAGGCCATCATTGCTAGATGAACAGGGCCTCGAGGAGAACGCTGCACCCCAGCCGGGTTCAGATTCACATGGCATTTTCTTCAGAATAGCTTGTCAGTTTCTTCAGAGATATGCATGTTATTCAAAAAACTTCCACCTTTGGATCTTGTGTCGCAACTAAAACTGCCAGGAGCATTTTAGTAGGCTAGCTAGTGATCGATAAGTAACTTGTAAACACTGAGCGAATAGAAATAAGGAACTTCTAGTAACTTGTAAACACTGAAAACACAGAAATTAGGATCATGTTGTGCATAGTAGTAAGAGCCGATCCGTTCGAAATGTTCACACGAGACTCACATGCCTGGCATTGTAATATGTTCACATTAGTAGCCCAAATTCACAACCAACTAGTAACATGTTAATGCATCTCAATGATTCACAGATCATATACAAATATGTAGCTCAAAAGCAAAGATCTAGAAAAAACATCTCTTCTTCCTACTAACATGGATGCTTCTCTGGGCCAACATTTGGTACAGAGTGAAAGACAAATTTGTTTGTGAAGTCTACAATTCCTATTGCAAACGTAAGTTGTTTCACCAAAAGCTGGAACCATGAGAATGAACCACACATGATGGAGGAACATCCACTACAATATGATTTGGTCTTCTCTCGATCACACAGCGAGACTAATTTCGCAATACAAACTTCAACTTAGGCAAAATGATGCCCATTTTATAGTCAAACCAAAGCAATGAAGCACCTAGTGTTGGCCAATAAATATTATAATACTACTTTTGTGCAGTACATGAAGTGACTATCCAATCTTTCTGTGTCTATTTTCAAATGGCACATCATGCAATGACTATACTATTCTTTTGTGCAGTTCCACCAAAATTGCGGTCACTTTGTTTGTTTGCCAAATAGCAATGGGCAGACATCTGTCTGCACAAATATCAACCAGCTAGTAAACATGTACCCCACCTTGTATTTTCGGTTTAAACACGCCTCTTCCACTTAGCATGTGTCATGTTTTGCACTAGACAATTTGATACTATCATATTTTTCCCTGGACAATTTCGTACTGAATTGATTTGCTGGTACAGAGCAGAAATATAGCGCCTATTCTTCATCAGACCAAAGATATCCATGTTCGCACTAATGGATGAGGTGAAATTGATACAATCAAAATTGAGCATCCAGTCATTGAATCATGTCCTACACCTCCAATGTAGGGCCACCCTGCCAATAAATTCACATGCAAACCACTAATATTACTATCTAATGACAGTACAAAAAGATTTGAAAGATAGTAGAAAACCATGTACTTTCGTAGTGAACAACTCAGAGTGCCACCAATTGGATATAAAGGTTTTGAAGAAAACATGCTCCTAATGTTGAACCATTTGGACTTTTTGTGCAGTTCCACTACAATCGGGCATCCATGTTTGCATAGATATTGAAAGTGTGTGTCGGTGGGAAACGACACCTATGGGATCACTGGAATCCCTACTACGGCTGCCGGGCACGGAGATCATGAGAAGAGCGGGACTAGTAGACAGCACAAAGGGGATTTACCTAGGTTCGGGCCGCAAAGATGCGTAAAACCCTATGATCCTGCTTTGGTGGATGTATTTAGTGTTCTTGAGCTCTTGAACTAGCTCTAGGTGCTGCTAGGTTTGAAAGAGCCAAATCCCTCTCCAGTGCACCATGGGCCTCCTTTTATAGGTGAAAGGGGCTGCCACAGTGGCACACAGGAGGTGGAAAGTGCTACAGCGCTGTGAGCTTATCACTGGTATTATAGGACAAAGTGCATTTAATGCATGGCTTAGGTGTCCCTCACTTTATTGGGGATGGGAGCGAGGCATGTCCCATCCGCCGCTGCTCCTCCTTGCTTCGACACGGGCCCTGGCCAGCGGTGCGTGCGGTGCCATGTAGGCAGGCAAGCAGCTGAGGTGGCGCGGTGGTGGAGCCTCCACGAAGATCTGCATTTTGCCACGCAGGTGCCCACCCAGCTGGTTGGGTCGGCAGCTGCATGCGAACGGCGGCGTAGACTTGGCTGGCATCGGCCTGGCAGTGGCCCTGCTGGCGCGCTTGGCGAGGGCCTTGCCAGGTGGCCCGACAAGGGTCTTGCCGCGGCACGCCGTCATCCCCGGCAAGGACATTGCCGGGGGTCTCGTGGGCTTCCTCGACAAGAACCTTGCCGAGGATTGTTGCCTTCCTATCCTCATTTGATCTTGACTATTCTTTGTCTTCACAAAGATCTGCATGCCACCATGGAGGTGCCTCCCGAGCCCTATCCCAACGCGTTTGTCTAGCGTTGGTGGGCTCAAAGGTGGCTCGCTCAGCTGCGGTGGGCGAGCTGCCCCGGCAAGGGTCCTCGCCGGGGAAACCTGCTTCGTCCATCCGATCTTTGTGGGCTTGGTCCTTGTCCTTGCTTCGTTTGTCTTGAGCCTTCGTCTTCTCTCCGGCTTCCCTTTCCTGCACTGTTATATGTGGCTGCGACGGGTGGGTCTGACTGCCCGTGCATAAGTAAAGGGGTCAAAAGCAGAGCCCCTACTTTTGTACACCGACAGGAGCCCCCGGGCCTAGGCCATACATAAGTGCAGCACGTTGTTGGGCCAGGCCCAGAACGGTGTGCGGGCAGTTGGGGCGGATTTTACCGCGGTAACTGTTCAGTCTGATGCGCTTCCCCACGACCCGTGTTGAACGCGGGACGTAGGGATCGTGTGCGCGCGCGTGACGTGGGAGGCATGCGTGGGCTAGGGTCCGCACGTATGCGTCGTATCGCAGTTAATGGGAAAGGAGGCGTCCCGCGCCTTCCCCATAAAAAGGAATAACTGCGGGCGTGCTATTCACTTTACCCCCCCCCCCCTTGCGCCTTTC